>NC_056732.1:985171525-985374025 GCF_019279795.1 Protopterus annectens | reverse complement strand
GTTTGCATTTAGTTTTTACTGATTGTTTTTTCTGTGTGACCTTCTCACTCTTGGATGGAGTTTTCATTTAGTTTATAACACAGGATTTATGTAATTATCCATATTTATTTTTTCATTTATTTATTTTACATTTGTTGACCGGGTTAGTCTGACTGAGCTGTGAGGCCCATTTTCAGCAGAGACCTGGTGAGAAAAGTTCCACAATAGAATACAGTTTTCTTAAACAGAGAAAAATTAGCACAAATAAGCAAAAAATAATATACACTATATAAATACTAAGTGAGTATAGTTTTACATAGTAGTTTGGAAAGGAGGTTGAGAGAACGAGTAGACATAACACTAAAGAAAAAACAACAATGCATTAAAGCTAAATTAGCAATTAGATAAAAATAGTCTGTTATCATTTGGGTAGATCGATTCTACAAAACAGAAAAAGTAGGGAAATGAGAGTATCTGCTGTTATTATGGCAGCACTAATTATATGTTTCAGTCATTAGATTTAGGTAGCACATGGAGCACAGTTATTATGCTCCAGTATATGGAAAAAGACAAATTAGCACAAATAATAAAATAGATACATAAATCAGTTAATCACTTCTATAGAGTGCAACCTGATCTTAACAATTGTTAAGCACCTCTTCTTCACTTGTTAAGAGCAGTTCTTGTACTAGGCAATTAAACCTGCCAGCACTGGCCAGCAAAAAACAGAGGCAGATTTAAAAATAGACTTGTTTCCACCTGCTGTCTGTGCCAGTAATGTGTTGTTGACTTTCAGTAACAGAACAGAGTATTACACTGTCTTTCTGACAGCAATTGCTAAGTGCTTTACAGCTTTCAAAGCCAGCAGAACACTTAATGCCTTTTTCTTCTGTGACTAGTAGTACATGGAGCACATACTACTCTATGCACTACAAAGAATTATGGTCATAACCATTTAATAAGGGTTCTCAATATGAATGTCAAGATTTACCTCTCAAGCTTTGCTCTCAAGGTGAATTTCTTGGCACCCATGTCTTGAACACATAATAAGCCAGTTATGATTGGTGACCCAGTCATAATCTTCCACATTATGTACAGTGTGCCTACAGATATACTGCAATTCACAGAGCTGTATGCACATGTACGTTTCTCAGGTACTGTATGAATCACCTTGTTTCCACATAATAGGCAGTGGCCCATACGACAGTGCTATACAGACAATATATACGTTCTGTGGTCTTTTAGTGGTTATCCACATAACAGACAAAGCTACACAGACAATACTCACTTACTGTGGCCTTTTAGTACCTTTCCACATAAAAGACAGTGATGCATAGAATGACAGTGCTACACAGACAATACACATTTAATGTGGTCTTTTAATGACATTGCATATAATAGACAGTGATACATACAATGACAGTGCTGCAACACAGACAACAGACATTTACTGTAGTCTTTAAGTGGTTTAACACTGAGTTGTGTGTACAGTAGGGTCAATAAAAAAAAACTTCTTCAAAGCTGATTACAACTTCCTGAAGGACTTATGCTACTTATAAATGCCAAATTCTCTACAAAAATAATTGAACTAGAAATCCAAATAACCTAATCTATAATAAAAACTCTATCATATAAAAATAAAATGATCTCGAAAGCCTATAAATTAATATTAGCAATGAAATCCCAAAATTCTCTTTTATATTCAAGCTACTGGCAAGAGAAAAAACAAAATATCACTATAGATCAAAAATGTTAAGCAATAAGAAATACACTTAAACTAACCCCATTCAAGAGTTTAATCTATACCCAGCTTATGATTAATAATAATGCTTACTACACGTCTATTGTTCTTAACAAATTTAACCCTAAATATTCACCATCATGTTCTTTCTGCCCTAAGGAAAAAGTTGACCTGCTACATATCTTCTGGTGTTATAAGACAATGTATACTCTATGATGCTCACTATAAGTCAAACTCGATAAAATGGGATATGAGAAAACTACTTTTTCATGGGAAACAGCAATTATTCATATTACACCATAAAGGTTAGTTAGTATACATCAGCATGTTCTTATTACAATCTGTGCATTCATCAAATATTACACCGCTAGGAATTGGTTAGATAAATCTAGGATCTCATGGGAAAACTTCAAAACCTTGGCTATAAAATGTATATCCTCACATAAGCTCGCAAACAAAAATACTAACAAAATTGTATACTTTCAAAAATACTGGAGCTATCTCTTCGATACCATACTAAAAGACTAAAACTGAATGCATTTCCATATACGGAACTGCAGAACATACAACCTCAAAGTCCCCTCTTTTCTAAATAATTCTCTTTCTCCACATCAACAAATTTTTCTTTTTCTTTATATACTGGTAATCTATCACAATTACAGACGAAGAACATTTATAAACCCCAATGTAGTCAGTTCATTTAATCACATTAAAATTAGCTTCTTCTTCTCCTCTTCTCTTATGCCTATTTCCCATACCTCACTCATATATCTTCATATTCATCTGTAGTTATATAAAAACAACTGTGGCATCTATGTGTAAATAGTTGTAAATAGTTTCATTTTGTTATTTTTCCTTCTTTCACGTGAAACTGGCATGAATATGGATACCTCCTGGCTTGCTAAGAAACATTTGTGCTAAAGGTAAACCACAAGGTGTTAAGAATCAGAGAGGTAGTAAACTTTGAACTTGTTTTTTTCTTTTTGACAAGAGCAACATATTGTACACCTCAAATTTTCTCTTTGTATTGGTTATCTGTAGCTAAGCCTGTAGTTAGTAGTACCACTATAGCCTAAAGTATTAATGTTCCTTTTTATTGTTTTTTTATTCTCCTGTCTTGCAATAATTCTACTTTATCCATATCTCAATGTATTAAGCTAAGAAACAAAAAATTCACTGGATGACTCAAAGGTAATCTACAATAACTCAAAAAATAGCGTAAAAAACTTTTATTTGCTTTCATCACAACAGACTTCTTCAGAATTAATAAATTAAATACCCTTACTTCTCTTATATACACAATCTAATAAATGCATCAATTAATTAACCAATAAAACAATTTTAAAAAATCCTCCTAATTACATCACTTAAATAATCCAAAATGTACAAAAATCTATCATATATTCTTGTTTAACCAAGTCAGAAATCACAATTTCAATCTTTGCCCCTTTAAAAAACACTTTATATTAATGGTTTCATTTAACCCAGGAGAGTATCAGTTCCCAATCTTAGCTGCCATATCGTTTCTTTTTGTTCAACTTTATTTTTATAGTCTCCACCCCTCAAATCTCTGGAAACTTGTTCTAACACAGAAAACAGAAATTTTTTACTACCTTCACAACTCATAGTATGTTTATATAGAGCATTTCTGCGTTAGTGGTGCTGCGGTAGCATTGTAGCCTCACAGTAAGACGTTGTCCTGTTCGATTCTTAGCTAGACCGTCTTCTGTGTGGAGACATGCATGAATGGGCATACCTTTGATGAAGGTTGTGCGTCAGGGCTGGCAACTTGGTACGTAAAAATCTACTGCCAATCATTAGCAGACCGGAGTTCCGCCATGGCGACCCCTAACCGGGAAAAGCCGAAAGACACAACAACATTATAAAGAACTAAGCATGTTGTGGCTGCGAATAAATAAATAAATAAATGAATTTTTCATATCTTTGCTCTTTATAGCATATAGATGTTCACTGATTCTCTTTTTTAATGTTCTAACAGTCATCCTTATATAAAAATATATGCAATAGCTGCAAACTGCAATATAAACTATGTCTTCAGATAGGTAGTTAAACACCCCAGTTATTGCAATAGTTCTGTCTAAATGTTTCAAATATATAAAGGGACCTTCTGAAATAAACATTGCATACTCTACACATTCCACATTTGTACATACCCTTATTTTTACTGGAAATTATACCAACGGCTGCTGTAAAATTAGTGTCATGCTGTAAATTTTTTTTATATTGTAGTTATTCTTAAAAACAAACTTAGGATTCACTCCAATAACTTTACTTAATTCCATGTTTCCGTCTAAAGTCCTCCAATTTTTCTTGATAATAGAACAAATATCAGTGTTGTTGTTAGACATATCTAAAGAGCATACTGTATTAAAATTAATAATCTTCTCTTTATGTTGCATCTGATGATTTCCAGTAGTTAAAATAGGTGCAAAATGATTACTTCTTTTAGATTTAATCTCATTAGCTACTCTTTGTAAAAAAATATTTATAATAACCTCTAAATAGATCAACCGGTATTAGGTGTTTTATTTGGAATACCGAAGATACATAAAGATGTTAACAACCCTCCCTTTAGACCAATAGTCTCTGCCCCTAATTATGTAACTGAAGGGGTTTCTTTATTCTTGGATTGTAAATTAAACATTACTGTACAAAAATGAGCTCTTATAGCAAAGATTCCTGTGACTTTTTGAAAAAAAAAATTAGACTTTTCAATGAAAACTACCAGTTTCAAAAAAAATGCAAATGTTATTTTTACAATTGATGTTAGCCCATTGTTTACCTGCATATCTCACAAGCAAGGGATTGAATATATTAAGAATTTTTTGACTAAAGAAGGAGGATTTAGTCATGAAGAAAGCAACTTATTTTGTAGTTTGTTTGAAATTATGCTTATCAACAATTTTTTTATTTTTAATAGAAAAATATATAAGGAGATCAAAGGAGTTGCTACAGGGTCAGCAGCAGCCCCAGTATTTGCAAATTTAGTGTTAGGGTGGTGGGAATTGTCACTACTGGAACACCTAGTTACCTCCTTTGATGTAGTATTTTATAATAGATTTGTTGACGACCTGATTTTTATTATTGAGGGGACGCAAAAAAAGTTCATACTTTTTTGCATGAGCTGAATAACAGGTCTGATTTTTTACAATTTACCTTAGGTGATTTAGGTGCACAAGTAAATTTTTTAGATGTGCATATTTATTGGGATGAATATATGCAGAAGTTTGGCAGTACTATTTATAGGAAAGATACTTTTGTGAACCATTATTTACATCTTAGTAGTAATCATCCTGTATTTATGAAAAAGAATATTCTTAGAGGACAATTTATATGTGCCTCCAGGATGATTAATGATGATTTAGAATTTGAAAAAGAGATACATTTTTATTATTACCATGTTTATAGACAGAGGTTATTATAAATATTTTTTACAAAGAGTAGCTAATGAGATTAAATCTAAAAGAAGTAATCATTTTGCACCTATTTTACCTACTGGTAATCATCAGACGCAACATAAAGAAAAGATTATTAATTTGAATACAGTATGCGCTTTAGATGTGTCCAACAACAACACTGATATTTGTTCTATTATCAAGAAAAATTGGAGGATTTTACAGTGAAATGTGGAATTAAGTATGGTTATTGGAGTGAATCCTAAGTTTGTTTTTAAGAATAACTACAATATAAAAAAGATGTTACAGCACGGCACTAATTTTATAGCACCTGTTAGTATTATTTCCAATAAAAATAAGGGTATGTACAAATATGGAATGTGTAGAGTATGCAGGTTTATTTCAGATGGTCCCGTTATATATTTGAAACATTTAGACAGAACTATTGCAATAACTGGGGTGTTTAACTGCCTATCTGAAGACATAGTTTATACTGCAGTTTGCCACTATTGTGAATATTCTTTATATAAGGATGACTGTTAGAACATTAAAAAAGAGAATCAGTGAACATCTATATGCTATAAAGAGCAAAGATATGAACAATGCTCTTTATAAACATACTATAAGCTGAGAAGGTAGTAAAACATTTCCGTTTTCTGTGTTAAAACAAGTTCCCAGAGATTTGAGGGGTGGAGACTATAAAAGTAAAGTTGAACAAAAAGAAACAATATGGCAGCTATGACTGGAAGCTGATACTCTCCTGGGGTTAAATTAAACCATTAATATAAAGTGTTTTTTAAAGGGGCAAAGACTGAAATTGTGATTTTTGACTTGGCTAAACAACAATATATGCTAGATATTTGTACATTTTGGATTATTTAAGTGATATAGTTGGGGGGGGTTAAATTGTTTTATTGGTTGATTGATGCATTTATTAGATTGTGTACAGAAGAGAAGTGGGGGGATTTCATTTACTCATTCTGAAGAACTCTGTTGTTTTACTCTATTTTTATTGAGTTATTGTGGATTAGCTTTGAGTCATCCAGTGAATTTTTAGCTTCTTAGTTTAATATTCTTATTTTTGGGCTTTTCTCCTGTTTATATCTCACTGTATATCTACACAATGCCTGTTTTTTTTTCTTCCTTTGTTATATGATTTTCTTTTTTTTTATCTAAAAATCAATAAACATTATATTGGAAAAAAAACTTCTTGAGTGATGGTATAAACAGCTTCACAGCCTCGCCCCCCTCTGCAGGAACTGGCACCAACATCCAAAACTACACCAAAACACTATACAAGCATTTATACAGATGCATGGAATCAGGAATAGCCGACAGGATGAAATCATCCTCCACAAGGAAGAGTAAACGTGTCTGGTGGACATCTGCAATAAATAAGCTCTATAACAAAAGTAAAAAAATGCTGTTCAGGAACAAACAGGAGCAGGTGCCCAATTGGAAGAAATCTATCCTTAGCTTGAACAAGCAAATAAGAGCACTAGTGAAATCCTCCAAAACAAACTTTGCCAAATTGGTCACATCTACTAGAGACAATCATAAGGCCTTCTTCACATATGTCCATCGTCTCAAAGGAAGCACTCAGATCTGCTCAGAATTAGTGGCCAAGCACACCACATACACAAATGCCACATAGATATGGCCAACCTGTTGGCTAACAGATTCAGTGAAAACCTTACGCCTCTGCCCTCCATCAGTAAATCAGGACATCCCCAGTGCCTGCCCCCTCCTCTTATCTCTAGGGAACAGGTCATCACTGCCCTCTCAAAGGCAAAAAATACCGCCTCCATGGAACCTGATAACATCCCAGACTGCATCCTACATGAACTGCAGGAACTTGCAGAATCATTAGGCACCCTATTCAACCAAAGCCTGAGTACTAGCTTCATCCCAGCTGATTGGAAGACAGCCATTGTTATCCCTTTGCGCAAAGGTGGAGCATCCAACGATCCAGGAAATTATAGACCCATCAGCCTAACTAGCCTGATCTGCAAGGCCATGGAATGGATTATCATGGACCTTATTAACAAGGACATTGGCAAATTAAAAACACTCGATCTCACACAGTTTGACTTCACCAAGGGGAGGTCATGTCTGTTGAATTTGGTCAACTTCTTTGAGACTGTCACTAAAGCCATGGACAAGGGGAAGATGGTGCACACTGTCTACCCTGACCTAGCCAAAGCCTTCAACACTATTTCCCACTCCAGCATAATAGATATACTCTCTCAGCTAGGCATCAATCCACATGTGAACAGATGGGTAGCAAACTGACTCACTGATAGAATCCACCAAGTCAAAATAGGGGAAGCCACCTCAAGCAGTACACCTGTAATGAGCAGTGTACCCCAGGGATTGGTCTTGGGGCCTCTGTTATTTGGAATATATTTTTCTGAGGTGCAGGCCAAAACCAGTGGCTATGGCTGACCAAGTCTGCAGATGACTGCAAGCTGGGTGTTGTCATCAATTCCTTTAGTGATGTGGACATCCTCCAAGAGGGTCTCACCCAAACAAATGACTGGTGCCAGAAACATGTTCTCAGGCTGAAAACCAAAAAATGCATCATCATCCCCTTTGGGGAGAGTGACATCCCCCAAATTATCACATTAATAACAACGTCCTAAGCATGCAATCAGTCGTGAGGAATTTCGGCATCCAGGTTGACAGCAACCTGACTTTTGACCACCATGTTGCTTCCATTGTACAGAAAGCTTTCTAAATGGCCCACCTCATTAATAAGGGTATATCACCCAGGGACAAGGTGATAATAACATCCCTGTATTCTTCCCTTACAAGACCCATTATTGAGTACAACGCCCCTTTTGGTATGTACCTCACAAAGCACATGCAACAGCTGAAGAGACCACAGAGGTTCCTCACCAGGAGAATCCAGGACCTCAAACATATACCCTACACAGATAGACTAAAAGCCCTGTCCCTCTACTCAGTCTCATACAGACTCCTCAGAGGTGACCTCTTTCTGGCATACAAAGCTATCTCAGACCCCGCTTTGATGGGACTGCTGTATATCTACAAGTCAAGCTCCACACAAGTAACTCATATGCGCAACCTCAACCTGGTCTGTGACATCATTAGGACTTTTTGGAGAGACAGATTTGTGCCCCAGAGACTCCTCCATCTGCGGAACAGACTCCCTCTCCATGTCAAGCAGCACACCTCATTATGCTTTTTAAAGCGTAACCTAAATAACTGGATGGGAAACAGAAAATACACCCCTGGGATTCCACCTGTGTCCCAGCTGGACAGGGGCACTGGGTGCTGACTTGTCTAAACATGGGCTAAACTCTTTGCTAGGCTTATAAGGGTCTCAGGGCCAATAGCCTAGTAACTTCCTATGATCCTATATTGCAAACATGTTGCTACTATCTATCCACTACTGCACTAGTATGGCTGTGTACACTTACAACACTTTATTTGCAAGTCAAGATGTATGTAATCAGCCACAAATAAGTAAGTATTGTGTATCATGTTCCAAATGGCATATCATTTTGATTGAAGTACATTTGCTTGCATTATATTTGATGGTGTTGGAGGTTGGCAGGGTGTTGTGGGTTGGCATAATGGTTGAGGTGTTTAACTCACAGACACAAGGTACAGGATTTGATTCTCAACCTTGAAAGGGAAATTAGCTAGACTTAAAATGGCCTGCAAGGGCATACAGACCTGTAGTTACCTGTGAACCAGTTGGAAGTGTGTACCTTGATTTAGTCTTACAGTGCCTCATATAAAGACCAGTTTCCACTGAAATATATTTTATTAGTGGTATACAGAATATGCTGTTGTAGTGCATATTTTTATACACATGAATATACAACACTATTACAGAAATGTATCAATTATTACTGAGTCTACTTACTACTTCTTGGCATGTTATTTGCATGTTTTTTGCAAACTATTTTCTTTTTTTTTCTTTGGGACAGAGCACAAGGATATGGCAGACATTGCAAGTTGTAGCCCTGGGTTAGGTACTCAGTAATGCAGCAATTTGAAATATTGGAACGTTTTGTATTAAACAAATAGTCTAAAACTGTAAAGACTTATTACAGCAGTCATTGACATTGTAATGCCCGTGCACTGACCCAGTAATCAAGGAGCCTCAATCCTCACCACTAACACCAGTGAGGGGTGTCCACATTGGGAAGGATAACAAATACACACACACAGTAAAGTACAATTTCCCTTAAGAGCACACAGAGATTATGGTCAGTCTGGAGCTGGTTTCTCCCCTTCTCTCCAGATCCCCAATAAGACTCCCCAATGGCACAGCTATAGAGTGGGGTCCTTAGCCAGGGTCCCAAGCCACAGTTTATTTTTACATAAATGTTAAATACATTATAATACATTATAATGCCAAATTGCCATCAATATTCATACCTCTAGGTTGCAAAGTTTTATAATTAATTATACATTTGCATTCTAACCTATCCAATTCATCTTTAAAACTTCCCCCATCTCTAAAAAAAGGTTGTGCCAAAACACTATAAACACACTGTTTGTCTCAGGAAATGAGAAACTAAAAATTGTGAATTTGTCTGGTTATGAGTTATCTGCAGAATTAACCAGGGTTTTGGAGCTGGGCCCAAAATTTGTGCAAATTAGATTTCCAAGTTTGGCTGATGTCATAACTGATGTGAGGAGATTCTGCAGAAAACTGTACCTAAGGGCATTTTTCAAGAAAAATGAATTGAAAGAAAATGAAAATAAAATTGTAATGGATGAAATTAATAATGAAATTGAAGATGGATTGTTAAATGTGAGTATTTATGAAACTGAATTTATGTTAGAAATGGAAAAATGTTATGAAGATGTACATGAAAATGATGAGAATGCATACTTAAGTAATGAATTTAACACTGGGTATGGACTTTTGGAAATACCTAGTAACGCATCTAATAAGAGTAAGTTTATGCCCCCAAAATCCCCCATGTGCATTAAACTATATGAAACTGTGGTGTGTGGACAAATCGAGCAGGAATTTGAGCAATTTTGTAAGGAAAGAAAGGAGTATAATTTGACTAAGGAGGAGTGGAAGGAACTACAAGAGATGAGGTTGAAATTGGATAAAGTGGTCTTTCGCCAAGCTGATAAAGGGGGAAACTGGGTAGTGATGAGTAAAAAGGAGTATGAAAAATGGTAATGGATTTGGTTGGGGTAAGAAGTGAGTATTTAGAACTAGAGGTTAACCCTAGAGTTAGATTTAATGAGAAATTATTAGAAAAACTGGAAAGGGGAGAAAAGCTAGGGTTCTTTACTAGTAAGGATGTTCAAAAATTATTTAGGAAGGAACCTAGAGACCCCAAATTCTTTGCACTACCCAAAATACATAAGAATTTACAATGTCCCCCGGGGAGACCCATTGTCTCGATGTTAGGCTCCCACATGGGGAATGTGTGAAGGTTTTGGATTTCGCCTTGAAAAAATATTTAAGTAGAGTGATATCACATATAAAGAATACTGAAGACTTATGTGATAAAGGGAGTAAAATAAAGTGGAAAGAGGATTATTTTTGGGCTACAGTGAATATAAAATCCTTGTACACTAACATCGAGACTAAGAGAGGTCTGGAAGCTATTGGTAAAGTTATAGGGGAAGGACCATGTAGTTGCTTTCTGCTATTTCTGCTTGAGTTGTGCTTAACCCATAATTATTTTAGATGGGGGAGCAAATTCTTTTTACAGGAAAAACAGTATGGCAATGGGGGTGGCATTTGCCCTCTTATATGCCATAATATATATGGGGGAGTTTGAGAAGGAATTTGTACATCAGAATAAATACTTTATTGAAAATGTGATATTTTTTGGAAGATTTATCAATGACTTGATATTTATTTGTAAGGGTGATCAGGGGAAATTTGATGAGTTTATGATAGAACTGAATAGAACCAGTCATGGGTTGGAATTTGTGTATGAGGTAGACTGCAAGAATATTAAGTATTTAGACATAGAATTGTATGTGATGGAACTAGGTCAAATACAATTTAAGCCTTATAGGAAAGTCACAGCTGTAAATAATTTCTTACATGCAAGAAGCATGCATCCTCCTCATTTAATGAAAGCATTACCTTTAGGTGAGATGATGCAAGTATTTTTGAATACCTCTGAGGAAAAGTTCAAAGTAGATGTTTTGCAGGATACGATATTGAGATTAAGATCTAGGGGATACCCTGAAGGGGTTATTCTAGATGTTAAAAAAACTATTTTGGGAGAAGGAAAAGAAAGAGATGGAAGTAGGTGGAGTAGGAAAAGTTATTTCATGGACAGGAAGAATGTTCAGAGAAGGGTAGAACAAGAACAGGAACAGGAAAATTTGTTTTTTGTTACACATTTTTCACTGTTTAGTATAAGAATGGAGAAAATAATAAGGAACTTTTGGTATATGATTAGGGAGGATGGTAATGTAGGAACTTTATTTCCGGAACACATAACTTTTTCTTATGGTAGATACCATAACCTGAAGGAAATATTAAGTGGGGATGATAGAATGCAGACTGCAAAGATGGGAAGGAAAGGTATGTGGCCATGTGGAAACTGCAGTATACATGGTAGGGTTAAAACCTGGATAGAACAAAGATTAATGAAAGGTTATATAAGGCAAAAGAAGGGTACACACGTAAGTCACAGGGTATTGTTTATATAATAGGCTGTGGATGTGAGATGGAAAAATGGTACATTGGTCAGACTAAGAGAAAGGTGAGGGTAAGAATTCTGGAACACCTCAAGGACATTAAAAATAGAAATATGTTTAGTCCAGTAGCTGAGCACTTTTGGTCCACACATGGGAGGAATAATGTTAATCTGTTTTTTACAGTTTTTGCACAACCTTTTTTTACAGATGGGGGAAGTTTTAAAAACGAATTGGATAGGTTAGTATGCAAATGTATAATTAATTATAAAACTTTGCAACCTAGAGGTTTGAATATTGATGGCAATTTGACATTATAATGTATTTAACATTTATGTAAAAATAAACTGTGTTAAAATGTATAATTAGAGTGATGCACATGATAGTAACCTGATATTAGAAGTTTAAATTAGTTATTTATAAGAATGTATTTAAATAAAATTGAAGATGTACATGCTTTTAAAATGTTAACTGATTAATTATATGTGTGTATATTGAATGGGGTATAAAGGAATGGAACACTAGAATGTAATTATTCTTTGAAGGCGAAAGGCCGAGGTACCAAATAAAGTGGTGAAGAAAAATCTGTGATTCAGCCTTGTGAAGCTTGCTTGCTATTAGTGTTTTTTTTTTATTCATAAGTCAGTGAGCGTTTTTCTATTAGTATAAGGTAGTAATCACTGCCACCAGGACCCTTACTTATCAGCTACTAAAAAGGCCCTTACCAAAGGGTGTCCAATTATTACTGTGCAATATTATTATCCAAATGGTAAGTGGACGAACAGCAAGGCTTATTTGGAGTGGCTTGGCACAGTATCACTATATGCATGCAATGTACTGTAGAACTTAAATTATCTTTACACAAAGCAGCCACAGTTGAAAGGTTTAAAAATATTTAACAATAAATAATAAAAACACAAGACAATGCTTCTTACTACGCAGTGCTAGCCAAGAGTTCAGAGATCACAGGAAATGCTTAAAATAATACTGTAGAATAGTCTGACATAAATATAGAAAACAGCTAGACTAAACTTACTATTTTCTATTTCTAGGAGAGACACTA
This sequence comes from Protopterus annectens, assembly GCF_019279795.1. Taxonomy (NCBI): domain Eukaryota; kingdom Metazoa; phylum Chordata; order Ceratodontiformes; family Protopteridae; genus Protopterus; species Protopterus annectens. Next base: position 985,361,166 of record NC_056732.1, on the reverse strand, counting down.
AAGTCTAAGAGCCTACTTACATACAGACAGAGCAAAGCAAGTGCTGGTGAATGGTCAGTTTTGAAGACAAATGCAAAATGCTCTCCCTCTGTCTCTGAGAAAGTCCTTCAAATTAATACTACATCCGGCTGACTCATTTTAGATTACATCATTCTTAACAATTCTCTTGTTTCCCAGGCTAACAGAAACTCTACATTAACATTTTTTGGTAAGCTTGTACCTGGTCAGGAAACAACAGCAATTAAAGACATTATATATGTAAAATCTACCAATTAACTCTAGCCTCAAAACAACAGAAAGAATCTGCTGGTTCAGACACCATGGCTCCAAGCCCTGAGATCAAAACAGTCATAAAATGCTTGACTTATCAGCTTTCTTACAGCAGAGTGTTGCAGGTCAACATCCAATACAGTCTTTTCACATTTAAGAGAACAAGCCTGTGGCTTATATTAATATTTACAAATGACAGAATTATCTACAAAATTCTATCTAGCTAGGCTGGCAGACCACATATCTTCACAGGCATATCTGTGTTGAAATGTGCATCTGATTTTTCAAATTCAGACGTGCAGTGAGGGTAATGTATTTTCTATGCACATGTGATTTATTTGTATTGCTATGTTACTTTGTTGTTACATTTTATCACATTATTAGACATTTCTTTTTGCTAGTGATGTTGTATTTTGGCATGTTCTTTTTATTAAACATAGCTTTTTAACACCTGTCATCTGTACTGGCTGACTGTCCCCATTTTATGTAGTTATGTGTGATGTGATATGTCACTAGTCTATCTCATAAATCTATTTTTACTTTGCTTGTTCAGTAACATCACATGCACGGTATTCTAAAATCTTGAAGATATCTATTGTATATTTATGCTGCCTGTTGTATTTGCTATTGACAAATTGATTGCTAAGATTTTTTTCTCTTTTTTCTTTTTTGTTGACACTGTTTCATTTCATACAATCCCCAGTGATTGTACATATATATATATATATATATATATATATATATAGTTATTAATAAGATTTCTGTCACTTGATGTGTTGACTTTTACCTCTGGATGTTTTTTTAAGACTTGGTATGAATTCTGTGATGACAAGTAACATATCTGGCCCTACAAACTTAAAACATTATTATGACATAATAAAATACAGGTGCACTGCCCTTCCTTTCTGTCACATCACTTGTATAACTTCTAGTTACTGTGTATGTAGAGTGAGGTTGTAAAACCTGTGCCACTGTACATGAGAATTTTGTTAATTACCTGTATTTAGCAGGTGTCACTTCACCCTCTACAAGTGTAGCTCTTTCTTTCACATTGTGTTTCTGTTTGTACCTGACCAGCTGCTTCACTTCAGTGACAGCCTTAACAGATAAATATAATCAGCAAGTACCACAGATCTGTTTAGTTTAGCTACGCTTTGCAAACTATAGTTAATCATATGTTTAAGTAGGGGAGAGCTGGCGTTATAAAGAATTAGGAATTCTTTACACAGGCTGAGAATTATGACATCAAAGTAAACCTATATTAAACAAACTACATATTTTTTTTTCAAAATGGTTTTATTCATTTTATAACACAGTAACTTAATAGTATACTAACAAGAAAAAACAAACTATATGCAATGTCCATAACAACTAAAAAAGCAATATACATAGGAGACCACTTAATATTTCTCTAACAGATTAGACAATTCTGTCCATGCAATTAAATGATGAGTTGTGCTGTTAGTCCTTGCTTTTTATAGTAGCAATCTCATTCTTAAACAAACTACATATTGTTATGTAGGTTTTTATTTGCATTCAGTTCTTATCACACAGGTCACTGATTTAAGGCTTTATAACACACAACTTGTGCAACTGAATCTTAATGCATTGTGAATTCTGCTTTACCAATAAACGATGAAGTACACTGGAAGAAAAAAGTCAACATCAACTAAGATAAACAGTTTTGAATGTTACTTAATTTTTGATGTGGTACAGCATCAGCAAAGTGTTTAAAGTGAGGTATGTGTGTGTGTCTATGATTAAAAAGGTAAAAGTACTCGGTATGTGGATTATACGATATCTGCAGTACAAGTAAAATAAACAACTATGATGGTTAAAAGACTGAAATATAAAGCTTTTGTGGCTAAAATACTAGGATAGAAACAGAAATTATGATTGTGTTTAAAAAGGAACTATAGAAAACCTATCCTGTGATTTATTGGATGTTTATGTGATACAAAGTTACATTAGTAGTCAGTCTGTATATTTTTGACAATCTTAAGAGATGAAGTTAAAATGGTCATTAAAAATGAAGAAAAAATCCTTTTAGTATTCATAAGCTATCCAGATTGCTCTGTATGAAAGAATGGTTTAAACTTGTTTTATTGAAAATGGAGTGCTTGGACTTTTTATCACTCATCTTTTTTTAGTCCCTGACTCCCTCCTTCCCACAGTGAAGGGGTGACTGAGATGCATCATCTGTGACTATGTGCACAGGGATGTTTGTTCGCACTAAACATTATGAAGGACAACTTTAATATGGATGTCAGCCAGTTTAAAAAAACAACCACTCCCTCTTACCTCATCATACTGCATAAATACAAGTTTATGTATATATAAGTAGAGAGGAGAAAAATGAAACGTTTATATTATTTACAGTGTTGAACCTGGGTAGGGAACTTTTAATGTATATTCCTAGGAACTATACCACAAAGGTACATTACATGGTCTAACTGGTGTGTTTTGCTCTAAGCAACCACATCTTTTAAATGGCATCTGCTAATGTATACTGTATAAACAGCTATCCATTTAAAGCCATATATTTATTCAGCACCTAGCGTGCATACTGGAATCAGGTTTCTGATGTGCAGCTACAACACTGTCCATAGTAAATGCAAAGGGAAGTAAGATAGCTTTAGCTATGCAGGAGATCAGCACATTCCAACCACATAACTTTACACTTCAGTGAAAGGAGATCTACCTCAATATAGCCACTATGTGCAACCTTTCACACCCAGCAGACACTCATCTTCAGGACTTAAAAAATAGAAAGAAACATGCAGAAGCAACTGCAAATTGTGAGGGTATAATGTATGTCACTCTACTTTGTAAGATGTGTAAGCTCAGTTAGGTAACTCACAAAAGTGATAGCTTACATAAGAAATTAGTGTTAACAAACTGGAATGAATAACAAGTGATGACACAAGCAATTAAGTAACCTATTTGATTAGAAAGCTAGATAAATTAATTATTTACAGGAGTCATCCTATTATGTGACAGAGATATAAGAACATGTTTCACAGCAAGTGTCAGGGTAAACATGTGAAAAGTGAAATGACATGAAACAAAAATACAGCATTTCTCAGACTATTAGAGTTAAGGAAAAACAGACAATATTCCCTATCGTTAGCAAGGTAGAAAGATGGATATGGACTGGGTACAGGTAGGTGTTACCAAAGCAGAGCTGAAACAGTACAGAACACTATCCGGTCAAATGTGTATTACACTATTTGTATCACAGTGGCAGAAAAAATAAATGAATTAAGAATAATACTGACATCTTTTAGAGTGCTGACAGCCAGCAAGAGTCCTACTGGAAAACTCTACATTTAAAATAACTTAAAGCAGACTTCTTCTAATGTGAATAGTGCTTGTGTAAAGGGTGCATTGCCAGTCAGACAGGTTGCATAATGATGATGTAGCTGAGGCATGGCAAAGCAAGTAAAGGTCAAAGGGCATCTGAAACACAAATCAGAATAGGAAGATAAAATCCATGTTAAGCACAGAAAAAAATCTGCAGTCAAGAATCTGACAGATACCAAGAAGCTTTAATAAGAATATGCAGAAAAGCCTGTAAGCTAAAGTCAACATGGCTGCACAGACAATCCAATGGAAGATACGACATTTTCCTAAGGTTGCTGGCAAAATACTGAAAAAATTTGATTAGACTAAGTAATTAATGTATTTTACACTATTAGAAGTGAACTCTGATTATGTCATCTGCCACAAGAAGCTGAAAAAGCTGTTTCTCATCAATAATTCTGTTGCATTATTTCTACTGACTTTATGGTACAGAGGGATATAAACCTGATTTGACACAGAAAATCCAACTTCAAATAGTGGACCTAGTCTGAGCAATCAGCTTGGGGAGGGGCGGGGGGGGGGGTCCAGGAATGAACAGCACATGCCAGTTCACATCTTTGGGGAAGGTGGATTTTGCGGCCATGGCTACAACCCCTGAACTCTGCCAAGAAGGCTAATGGGGAACCAGCAACAGAGTGCTTACAGTGAGCAGTGTGTGTGTGTGTGTGTGTGTGTGTGTGTGTGTGTGTATGTTTGTTGCAGCATGTCTCTGAGTGTTTGTGTGTGCGCACATGTGTGTATGTGCAATTATGTTTTTTGGAGCATGATTCTGAGTGTGTGTGTATGTATATCGGTAGCATATATTCAGGTACCTTACTGATGTCACTGTTTGTTGAGTGCTACAGTAGGGGTTTGTGTGTGTGCATATCCCAGTAGCATATACTCAGGTTCCTTACTGATGTCATTGCTTGTTGAGTGCTGCAGTAGGCCTAGGAGGTAGGCCAAAATAACAAAACGTTTTAACCATATGAGGATGAAAGCTCACCTCAGCTCAGCTTGCAATCCTCATCTGATAATCTGGCTAGGGCTAGCCAATGGCAGAAAAAAACAGGTCACAAGAGCAATGGAGGGTCTTGATGAGGTGGGAAAAAGGCAAAAAAAAGGCAAAAATTATTTTGCATTATTAAAAACAGGAAAAATGTAATGGTTAGAACTTTACAGTAAGAACAATCTGTTTTTATTCATATACTGGTACAATTCATGCAGGTTGTTTATGTCCTCTAAAAGTAACTGTCATATTTGGATAATGCAGGCTTTACCCACAGTTTGTACTGTTTGGCTATTATGGCATAGCCCACCTGAGCAAAGAAAGCCAGCCATGTGTAAGCTCCAATACCATCCACATCTAACAGCTATCTACTGCTATTATGCAGTACATTTTGTGAAGTTTCTTTTTTCTTAAATATAATTAAAATTGCAGTATTATGCAATTATTTTGGTGTAGTTATTTTTTCACATTAAATGTATTTATAGTCATGCTTCTTCTTGAGTTACAATTTTTCTGACTTTTTTGTTATGTTTTATTTTAATTATTTTATGATTTTTAATATATTAGAATACGAACAAAAAGTATTCATTTCAAATGGTTTAGTCTGGTCAATCAACATCATACCTCTCAACCTCTTATCACAAGAAATCTGGACAAACTCAAAAATAATGGGGGTAACAAAGGCTCAAAAACAGGGGCAAATGTGAAATATTGCTCTTCAAAACTTAGTAAGCTGCTATAATAACAGTGTTTGTAGCTAATATGCATTTTCTGAAGTATATGAAGCCTGAAATTCAAATGTCTGCTATTATTCAATGAATTCAATCCTCCGTGACTTGCCAGAAAACCACACATTTTATGAGAAGCAAACTACAAAAATGAGGGAAAAATCTGGGCATTCTGTGAAAATCTGTACAGTTGAGAGATATAACCAACATGCATTTCTATTATCCTTTGCACCGTTTGTTTAAACCAGAATATCCAATGAGCTTAATAGGCAAGCAAGCCTTACACGAGCAGACAGAGTCAATATTATTAATTGTAGGTATTTTTAAAAATTCTAATTTAAGATTGCTGTTCATTCAGAGTGCTTTATGTACATTGTGAATGACTTGTTTGTTGCATGACTTGAACAAATACTGCTGCTACTGTAAATTTCCACATACACATACTGCCATCAGTTCAAATCTTATCATTTCAGCATTCCAACTGCATGCCCCAAATAGATAACCATGAAATCTTGAGACACACTAAACGTACATGCTTCTTTATAAACATGGTCTCTAGGAGGCAGAATTTGTTTAATGGGGCACAGAGTGTGTGAGTCCCTCGTTAGTGTCACATGTCCTGTTAAACCAAAGATCACTACAGGACAGCTGAGAAATCAATTTGAAAATGCGAAAATAAAATCTGGAGCAATATTTGTAGAAATGCTAATATTTACCCTACTTGTGGGCAAGTTCTACATAATTATAAAAAAATATATCTGAGTATATCAATCTTTAGTTAGATTTCTCATTATCTTGAGCATAAGGCTGATAGTAAATCCACTGAACGTCATATTTTCATTCAATTATGAAGGGTACTAATTCTGTCTGTTAAGAAGTGCCTGAGTTTAATCAGTGTGCATTTATTACTTTAGATAGTCTGCGGATGTCCACAAACTAGTAGAACCTCTAGCAAAACAAATAATAAATTAAACAAATAATAACAATCACTTGCCATTGCAGATTGCTGGATTGCATGGTATATAGGATTCAGTAACAGTGGGTAAATGACAGTAAATGGGAATGAAGCTGTAATTTCCTGCCTTCTGTTTTTTTGTTACAAAATATATACATGGCCATCACTTATGCTGCATAATTCACTTTTATCATAGTCTTTAAAACTGTGGCATTCAAGAGTTGATATGAAACAACAGTAGGAAAGACAGTATGCTTTGATCTCAGTTCTGAAGAATGCCCAAGTTATCCCAGCTCTGTGGCATTAAAGGATGGTGCTCTGTCTACATCTCAGTGCCCATGTTCGACTAGTGGTTTGGGCACTGGAAGGATATGGGTGAAGGGGTGGGAAGGAATGTCACTGACAGTTTGCTGATTCTAGGAGGAAAGGGATTCTTCCTGCAATATGACACGTTGCCAGTGATGAGACAATGCCATAATCATGCAGAAGAGTGTTGTTAGCAAGTCAACACTGAAGGAGGGAGTCAGCACTAACTGACATTACATGTGGTGATGCACATGACGTAAATTGCTCTGCACAGTTATGGCCTACAAAAAACCCTAGTGTGCAGAGCAGCAAATGTGTCTGTGCCAACTGCTCCACTCTGCATCCCCTACTCAACCCACCATTAGTACTGCTCCAACCCCAGGGGATAGTACTTGGCCCATTCAAGATAAAATAATACAGTCAAACAACTGATGATTAGATGGAGGTAAAACAAAAGGAGAGCAAAAAGAAAAAAATGTAAGAAGAAAAAAATGCCCTTGTTACACTCCAGACAACAGTGAAAGAGAAATGTACTGGCTTAACAACCAGTATTAAAGTACAGTCAGCTGAACGTCACCTTTTCTGCTGATTTGCTCATATGTTTTAGATGTGACAACAATGGAAGTTAACTGGTCTTTGGGTCTTTGCTTTGTAGGAGGGATGGACAGACTGGTAGCTATGAAACAATTGCATGTGAAAGCATGACCATGAAATGTGCAAGGGATAGAAGTGCCCCCCCCCCCTCACACACACACACACACACACACACACACACACACACACACACACACACACACACACACACAAATTGCCCTTTATACTTGAATTGTTTATCACTTATTTTAGGCAGGCTGCGTGAAATATCAATAGTTGAGTGCAAAACCTAATATTGCACTGGTAATAAAGAAACATATTACAGACAAAAATATAAAAGATTATTCATGGTTGCATCTGTGAGTACTGGAGAGTAGCTGATACATAAGTGGAAAACAGTGTGGTTTTAGGTTAGGGTTACTACCTTTACAAAAGGCAAAATGGGAAAGCACACACACACACACACATACACACACACACACACACACACACACACACACACACACACACACACACACACACACACACACACACACACACACACACACACACACACATATCCTTTTATTTGTCCAATCCACAAACTTCTGGGTGATTAAATATTTACTGCTATTCCTTGCCACTTGTGAAGCCAATAAATATGCTAAAAATGTTAATATAAAACAGCATTTAGTGTGCTTGTTAATCAAGTATAGTTTTAATCTGTGATTTAATCATCACCAAAATTGCTGAAATTATTATATCAGATAAACACACAGAAAAGTATAATTCTTTTGTGATCAGAAGCACAAGAAGGCTAAGTTAATAGCATTATTGCACTGTTTACTGTAACCTGTAATTTATATTTTTTAACTCCAGTTTGCCTAGTTATGCAGGCTACATCATTAAAATGCAGATTAGGTTATTAGATTACATTCCATTTATTACATCTCATACATTCTAGCTTGGCTGCTACAGTCAAAACACTACTAACAACTAACAAGAGAATGGGATACTACAGAGAAATGTATGTTTCAAAAGTAAGGCATATTCTGAATGACTAAAAATACCCTTGCAACTGAAAGGATATAATGATTCCACAGTAATGGAATCTCATAATGTATTATAAATGACGCAGAAAAAAAGGATTTCCTGAAGGGAACCATGGGTTCCTCATTGCTCAGAAATTCCAGATAAATAGCAAACCTAGTTAATTGCAGACTTTGCATTTATTTATCTATTATACATTATAATTATTATTATTATTATTATTATTATTATTATATTGCATTGTATTAGACAAATATCACCAATCTAAGAGCTCCTTTACCAGGCAACCTGGAGAGAAAAGCTCCAAAGTACAAACCTAGGGATTGTATATATAGCTACATCTATATCTATAAATAGCAAAAAAGGCTCAAAAACACGTAAAAGCTTATGTTGAACACACTATGCAACAAACAGAAACCAAAGAACAGCAAGGCTACCACTACCATATAAAAAGTAAGAAATGTATATTTGATAAATCCTGGATAAGCACTTTCACGTTCTGCAACACTTCTTCAGATCCCAACAAAGCACAAACATATAAAAAACAGTTACACACTTAAATAAAACAAAAAACAATCACCAAAGGGCTAGAAAATCCCACCCAAGACATCACACAGCTACTTTCCTCCTTCTTCTCTTTAAAGCTGGTTTGTGGCAGACAGCAGCATTTAACCCTGCGTACTTATTAGCCTGCAACTTAAGTATCCAGTGCAACTCTAAGCTTTCCACATAATCATTCAAATTGCCCCCCTACTGCTGGTCTTCACACATTGCAAGACTCTAAATAAAAAGCCATGCCCTGGATTTACTAATATGTTTATCTAGAACATTTTGAATATTTAGAACCTTTATGTCATGTTGATGTCCTCGAATTCTGTCTTTTAATTTTTGCACCGTCTTACCCACATAGAAACTAGTACAGGCTCTACATGTAGCAAGATAGACCACATTGTGGGTCTGACAATCTGCATAACATTTCAGTTCAAATATAAATTCAAAGTTTGGATGCTCAAATCTCTCCTGTTTACTGATCATAAGGCATACCTTGCACCTATGACAAGGGATCGTATCCAGTCTGTGTGGAAGGGATTTGACAAAACAAGACCTTCTATCACATAACAATTGTTTCAAATTCTTTGAGTTCCTAAACCCAAATTTGGGTTTGGATCCAACAATGCCTGCCGTTTTATTGTCTACAGTTAATAGACTCCAATTCTTTTGAATAATGCCACAAACCAAATATACATCACTGGTAAACTTGGTAAAGAACCTCACAGCATTATTCATTCACTTCTTTCTCTTGTTACCATACTGACTCTGACATTGTCTCTTAAATAAATATGGTCTAGTAGTCATTTCCCTATTTAATATAACCCTTTCCATAGTTGATTCTATATCACTCATTTCAAAGCCCCTAGCTCTAAACTGGGTGGATAGCAATTCCATGTTAGAAACACAATCCATAGGTTCAGTACACAATCTGGTAAATTGACTCTGAGCAACATTGGGGAATAGGTACTTAGGGTACATACCATCATGTAATAACAAACTATTTCTCTAGCATGCTTTCCTAAAAATAGCAGTATGCGTGAAGAGTGGGTAACGATAGATGAAGGCTGCCAGCCTAGCAAGATAGAATTTTGCAGATAATTCTGTCATTTGTAAATATGAATGTAAACTACAGGCTTGTTGTCTTAAATGGAAAAAACTGCTGTTAGATGTGGAACTGAAAAAAAAAGGAAACAACAGTGCTCTCTACTGACCAAAGTAAAGCATGTTATGGCCCTTTGATGTAGACTGTGGTGCCGAAGAGTCTAGATGAAGGAATTCTTGCTATTGTTTTAACCAATAGTTAAATTGCTAGATTTAAACATGCAAATGTATTTTTATTGCTCTGCTTCCTGACCAGCTGCAAGATAACAAAATGGAATGTTAAAAATGTAAATGCAGTTTCTGTTAGCCTGGGAACCCAGGGAAGTGTGAAAAATGATGTAATGTGTAGCCTGGGAACCCCAGGAAAGTGTGAAGAATGATATAATGTGAATCAGAACTGCAATTTCAATTTAAACAGAGAGAACCAGAGATTATTAAACATTTTTGTCTTGACCATCCAACTCATCAGCACTCTGCCTGTGTTTATCTTAGACTTGTGTTTTCTTTTAGAAATAGCTAGGAACTAAAAAGATTACACTAAGTGTTTTTCTGTGATGTCAGAACTGTACTACTGAATTATTTTAAGTATTTCTCTGTGATCTTTGAACTCTTGACTAGCACTGTGTAGTAAGAAGTATTGTCTTGTGTTTTTATTATTTATTGTTAAATATTTTAAAGCTTTTAACTGTGGCTGTTTTGTGTAGAGATAATTTAAGCTCTAGAGTACATTGTATATTTATAGTGATTACTGTACCCAAGTCACTCTAATAAGCCTTGACTGTTTAGTTACCAATTGGATAATAATATTGCACAGTAATAAATGTACACCCTTTTAAGGGCCTTTGAGTAGCTGATAAATATTAGCTAAGTGGTGGCAGTGATTTCTACTGTATAGTCTGGGTAATAGGGGCACAGCTGGAGAACCTGTGTCAGTCTTCCCCAGGAGTGTCTGTGTGGTTGTATAAACTATTATTTCAAAATGTGTGTGTGTCAGCTATTTGGGCAGGGACATGAAGCACCGGTTGGACTGAGAGGGTGCTGGAGATTTTAGCTTGCCCATCTGGCTGAGATCTGGACCCTATAGCTGTGCCAGTGGGGAGTCTTATTGGGGACCTGGAGAGCAAGGGAGCGGCCAGCCCCGGACTGACTGTGATCTCTGTGTGCTCTTAAGGGAAATTGCACTTTACTGTGTGTATTTGTTATCCTTTCCTCCTATATGAGACGCCCCTCACTGGTGTTAGTGGTAAGGATTGAAGCTCCTTGATTGCTGGGCCAGGGCACGGGTGTCACAGTATGTATCTGTCCATGTGTATTCTTGGTTATTTTCATATCAAAAAATCAATATTTGAATCAGATACTGTATGTGTGAATGATAAAAAATCAGTAGCATCATTAATGTATTTAATAAACTCTTGCAACACAAGTGGACTACTATCTCATAATCTAAACACATCATCCACAAAATGCCGATATAGTTTGATGTGACTAGAAAATACAGGATGATGAAATACGTGTTCTTCTTCCCAATAATCCATTACCAGATTTGTGTAAGAGTTAGCACAGGAGGTGCCCATAGCAACCCCTCATCTTTGTAAAAATAACTCTCCACCAAACAAAAAAACAATGTGTTCCGAGACTAATTCTAGTAAGGTACATATAACCATGATATTGCTATCAGTGTACCCACTCTTACATTTTAAAATCTCCCTTACCGCTTGTATACCATATTCATTGGGTATGCTAGTAAAAAGATTTTTAACATCTATATGTCATATACATCTATATCTCTATTTGCAGTTTATCTACAGCCATAAATCAGTTAATATGGTATTTTCAGCTCATAAAGCCAGACTCAGTGAAACACAACTTGACACTTCAGGGCAGACTCTTACAGTTTTCCAGCTGATAACACCATTGTAGCACCCTTAACAAAGCCAACTGGTAAACCATCCCAAAAGAATCACACTACTACTTGGCTCTTTGACTTTAAACTCATCAACATGGCATCCTTCCCATTCTTTGCCAGCAAATTATCTGAAATACATTCTATACGCAAACTCAAATCCTTTTCGTCCACTACTGTATACCTTGTTACTCCACACACAAAATCCATCCCCAAGCAAACATGTAACCTCCTTTTACTTTTTCTTTTTCCTTCTGATTTTCTTTTCCTTTCTCCTCCCTTCCCAGATTCCACAGAAACCTCTTTTATTTTATTTTGCTTTTGTTTACCAGGTTTGTTTAATTAGGTTTAGTCAAAAGTCCTTTTCAACAGAAGCCCAGGGAGAAAAGCTCTAACATATTATAAACAGTTTTAAACAGACATTCAGTAATATAAATTAACAGACATTAACTAATATACATTAACAATTACATCGTTTGCTAATTAGATTATAGTCATATGAAATAAAGGTAACTATTACAGTATAACAGTTATTTATGCATTATTAGATGTTAACATTGAGCATTTGAAGAGGTTTATTAGTGGTTTTGTCAAACAGGTAGCAGAGCAAACAATTAATGCTTAGAAATTCAAAGGAATAGAGGCGAGGTAAGGTACTAGGCAGGGCAGAAGATGTCAATATGAGAGGTGGTGTATAAACATATAATTATATATATGGCTATCATAAAGTTTCTATTAGAAATGTATAGGTGGAGGTGAGCACTGCTACAAATCTAAGATTATGGTTGGGAAAGAAGGTCTTTAAAGAAGCTAAAGGTAAATGCCTCACCGAAGGGAACAACACTTAGGTTCACAGTTTCGCAGGCATATACTGGGATAATGACCACCAGGGCCTTTATAAGCCTAGTCATGCAACCCAAACCAAATGTGTCTCCATGTACATTGGGTGTCTATTAGGAGGGTATGTTAGTTTGGAGGTGCTAAGGGCTTTGTTGGGTGGGGGGGATGAATGTTAGTTATGTAATATTTTACTTATTGTCTGCTTCTGTCTGTTACAGACATGGGGTCAGATCAGGGGTGAATTTACGATTTCCCATCCAATTGTCAAGGGTGTGCTTGAACAGGGTCAGGGATGAAATCTGCTTCATATGGATGGGGAGCCTGTTCTATGGTGTGGGGATCCCTTGAGACCTATATTGGTCTTCCCAGCATGTTCTATTTATGTTGCGGACAAAGATTAAATCTGTGTATCTAGTGTTTCTATTGCTTTTCATTTTGTGGATATGGAAAAAAAAATCCATCAAGGCTGGATCTCTGCATGCCTTATATGCGAGGCATATATCTCCTTTCAATAACCTACAGGAGACTGAGTATAGAGCAATGGCCTAGAGGCTATCTGTGTAGGGCAGTGTGTTAATACTCTCGATTCTCCTAGTAAGGAACATCTTTGGGCATTACAACTGTTGCAAATGCCTGCACCATGTTGGTGAGTACTAGGTCAAGTATGTTTGAATTTCTGGTTTGACAGAGCACTACCTGGTCCAGGGTATTTGTGTTAATAAAGTCTAGGAAATGTGCCTGCAAGTTTGAGGCAGTATATGTTTCCCAGTCTACAGAGGGGTAGTTAAAGTCTCCCATTGATACAGCATTTGGCTGGATGGTGAGTGTCTCCTGTAGGTCTAGATATGAGTTATGAAACTCTTGGGGGATAGATGGCGACCTATAGTTAGCTAGGAAATGGTAAGGGACTTCATCTATAGTGATTTGCATACATATGATCTTCAGGGCATCATCCTTTTAACCAACCTGGAGGCATATTGGTTGGTGATGTAGATTGAGACACCTGCATCTTTAGACCCTGTCTGTGCTGCTGTTGGTCTACATGTGTGGAAGGAACTGTAGCACTGCACTGCTGGAGTACTTCCTATGGCTTTAAACAATGTCTCGGTAATGGCACAGATGTCTATATTCTCCAGAGTGAGGTCAGCTTGTAGGGTTTGGAGTTTCTTGTTGAGGCTCCAAGTATTGAGCAGCAACTTTTTTAAGGTTGCTTTGAGGGGTTTTTTTTGCTATGATTGTAGGTTTTTCATTTTTGCATTGCCTAAAAAGGCTTTAAGTGGGAGGATTTAGCCAAGATCCAAAGGCTCAGGGGGGACAGATGCAAGCCTTCCTTGGCAAAGCTACATGGTCTGTTAACCATGTCCTCTCATGCTGACAGATACTGAATCTCTATAAAATGACACCAGAAACTAAGCCAACTGCTAAAATCAATCATTTTGTGTTCATATTGTGGCATCATCCTTGGTGAAGGTAGAATGCTGCTCACTCTAAATCACATACCTGTTTGTGGAACATATTCAGCGAGATCCATAAGGCCTCTTTTCATATAGTCCAGTAAAATATGACTCAAGACATTTACATCCACATAGACTATGACAGAATCATGTTTGTACCTGTGACGTGTGCGTGTGTGTGTGCGTGTGTGCGTGTGTGTGTGTGTGTGTGTGTGTGTGTGTGTGTGTGTGTGTGTGTGTGTGTGTGTGTGTGTGTGTGTGTGTGTGTGTGTGTGTGTGTGTTTGTGGTGAGCGTTATGTGTGTGGAGGATGTAGTGTATGTCTTTTTCATAACCTTGTTTGTAAATGAGATTTTCGGCTTCAAAGAAGTCATACATATACAACTTTCATGTACTGTGTTAGTTTCTTTAAGGTTTAAATGATTGTCTTTGAACATGAGACAAAACGGTCAGAATTCCTCCATCTTCTTGCAATCAAAACTTTCTTTCATATGGTTGATTATTTGACCCTTATGTTGCTCATCCACATCTGTTAAATCTCCTAAAATTAACAAGACAGACTGCATTAACCAAATAATATGGCATTATTACACTACTCAAACAACATGATAATACTTTAATAATCAACTGTTAGTAAACATGAGTACTTGTCAGCCTTTAGTAGATTCTGTCTGTTTGATATTGTAATTAGTTGTCATTGTGCTCCTTCGTCAATATGTCAACTACTGTTAGGTACTATACTTGTTTGATATTGTACTTACTCTTTATTTTCTCAAGTATATTCATATTCACTGGCATTTACTGTACCTGAGCTGTGCTTGAAAGTGGTCCATGTGGATCAGTGTTTTACCCAATTAACAAATACATACATACATCATCACCATCATCATTGTCATCAATCCACTTTTTTCATTTTACACGTGGCTGGGAGGGAGTTAAGTCAACTGTTGCCATTTTTCTTGATTACATGCCACTGTCCTACCCCCTTCAATAGTCATGCCTGACTTTTGCAGATCTTGTCTCACACAATCCATCCACCTCTTTGTCGGATGTTCTTGCTTCCTCTTACCTTCTTCCCATCTGTCCCAAATCTTCTTCCCCAGACTGTGTTCTGCTTTCCTGCACATGTACCCAAACCATTGTAATCTGTTCTCCTTGACATTCTTTGCAATATGGGCTACTTGGGTTTTTGCTCAAATGTCCTTTTTTTCTTCATCAGTCCCAAAGTGTATATCCTACCACCTATCTCAGACACTTCTCCATCACATCTGGCTTCCTCAACTGCTCTGCCTTCATTGTCCAGGTTTCTGTACCATGCAGAAGCACTGATCACAGCACTATGCACACCTTACTTTTCAGCTTCTTTGGCATTCTTCAATCACACATTACTCTTGAAACTCTGTGCCAGCTGGCTGCAACCTCTCTCATTCTAGATGTGACCACCTCATTCAGATTTCCCTTCTTCTCAACCACCCTTCCTAAATACTTAAAGCTGTTAACCTGTAACTCTATTTTCCCTTCTATCCCAGTTTACTGCTTCTTCCAATGTCCCCCATTTTCTGACATTACAACTGCCTTATCTGCACTCAGTTTCATCCCAGGTGCCTTCAGTTTTGCATTCCATTCTCCTATCCTTTGCTAATGTTCTTGCTCAGTGTGCCTGAAGTGCCACACCATCTACATACAGCAGCTTTGTTGGCCTGTCCCCTCCGACCTGTTTGCTAATGTAGTCCATCACTAATATGAACAACGGTGAGCTCAGAGCTGTGCTCTGATGCAAACCCACTCCCACTGGGAACTCTCTGTGAGTCTGAACACAGTTTGTGATTGTATCAATGGGTCTACATAGACAGCACAAATTCTACTAATGTTTCCAGGACTTTGGACCATCTCAGAATTGTCTAAATCATCTTTCTTGGCATCTTGTCATATGCTTTCTCCAAGTCGAGGACTCTCCAGATGGACTCTTGTTTCATCTCAAGCTTCATCTCATCCATCTGTCTCACTGCAAACATCATGCTGGCTGTGCTGCGTTTTGACCTTATTCTTCACTTCCACTGCTAATCCTCTCCACTCATCTGTTGCACTGCTAGTGCTCATAAGCATTTCTCAGGGATTTTTTTTTTTATTTTTTGCTTTATTTTATTTGTGATTTTTTTATACCATCCTCATGATGATGAGTTTTTCTTGTACTATAAAATTAAGGCGTTATTTCTGTTATTTGTGCTGAATGATCCCCAGGGCCACTGGTCCCATTACAATTTCTCTGGTCGGGACTGACAGCTCTATGCATTTGTCTAAGTGGCCATAAAAGTCTTTGGTGTAGATGGCTGCTGACATGTCATGGACAAATCTGAAAATGTAATTATATTGCAAGCATGCACATTGCAGGAATGGGATAATTGGAACTGACCAATTATGCTTATTGAATACTTTACAATATATATATATATATATATATATATATATATATATATATATATATATATATATATATATATATATATATATTTATATATATAGATATATATATAGAGGTTCAGAAGTAGGCACTAGGCTATTGGCCCTAGGGCCTATATAAGCCTAGCCAAAAAGGTACCCTGGCTTTCGCCATCCAAGAAAATTATTTTTCTGTGCCACTGTCGAGCAGAGCCACAGAAGTGATCCCCAGGGTGAATTTCCTATTTCCCATCCAATTATCAAGATTTTTCTTGAAGAGTACTAATGAGGAGCTTTGTTTGATATAGATAGGTAGTTTGTTCCAGAATATGGGGAGTCTCTGGGACAGTAATCTATCCCTCCAGCATGTTCTGTTTATTGTGGTGACCAGTTTTAGGTCCCTAGAGCGTGTAGCTCAGAGGGATTGGGATTTCTTTAAGTGGAGAATGTCCAACAGCTCTGGGTTTGACATAGCTTTGTATGTTAGGCAGAAATTGCCTCTGAGTAGGCGATATGCGATGGAGTAAAGCTGGAGTTTTTTGAGACGGTCTACATAGGACATCTGTTTGAGATCAGTAATCACCTTTGTGAGGTATTTCTGAGGCCTTTCCAGTTGTTGTAGATGTCTTGTGAGGTACATACCAAAGGGGTGTTGTACTCTATAATGGGTCTAATGAGTGAAGAGTAGAGGGGAACAATGACCTCTTTTTTCCTGGATGAGAAACTTTTTGTGATGAGGTGTGCCACATAGAAGGATTTCCTGACTACTGTGGTGATGTGATTATCAAAGGAGAGACTAGTGTCCACCTGTGTCCCAAGGTCTCATCACACTTTCGGTTTAAGTAGACTACCGCCTATATGGTAGTTCATGGGTACAGAGTTTTTACCAAAAGAGATGACAATGCATTTTTTGGCATTGAGCTTGAGGCCATGGGTTTGACACCAGGCATCTGTCTCAGTCTCCACATCGTCAGGAGTTTTGATTATGGCTCCTAGTTTGCAGTCATCTGTGAACTTTGTTAGCCAAAGACCTTCTGTGTTAGCCTGTACTTCAGAGAAGTAGATAACAAATAGGAGAGGACCCAGGACTGAACCCTGTAGTACTCCACTTGTCATTGGTCTGAAGTCGGATTTGGAGTCTGCTACTTTCACAGTGTGGGTTCTGTCAGTGAGCCAGTTGGCAACCCATCTTGAGACATAAGGATTTATACCTAGTTTAGTGAGTTTATCTATAATTCCAGAGTGAGGGATGGTGTCAAAAGCCTTGGCGAGATCTAGATAGACTGTGTGAACCACTGTACCCTCGTCTACAGCTTTGGTGACTGGTTCAAAGAAGTCTATTAGGTTTAGGAGATATGATCTGCCTTTTACAAACCCGAACTGGGTAGGGTCTAGAGTTTGGAGATTACCAATGTCTTTGTTTATAAGTTCCATTATGATACGTTCCATGGCCTTGCAGACCAGGCTTGTCAAGCTAATGGGGCGGTAGTTCCCAGGGTCCGTGGTGGCTCCCCCTTTGTAGGGTGGGATAACCATCACTATGCCCCATTCAGTGGGTGCAAATCCTGTGGTGAGGCTATGACTGAACATGGTACATAGGTGGGGTGCCAGTTCATTCTGTAGTTCATGTAGAACACAGCCTGGGATGTTGTTAGGTCCCATGGATGCTGTGTTCTTGGTTTTGGAGAGTGTGGTTTTTACCTGTGCAGCCATGATTACAGGAACTTTGCATTCTTCCAGTATAGAGATGGGCCCTTTAGGGGGTGAGAGCAGGGTAAAGTTAGCACTGAACTTATCTGTCAGGATGTTGGCAATATCAGTTGTTTCTGTATATTTAGTGCCATTGTGCTGTAACCAAGGATGCCCGCAGGCAGGTGCAAGGGGGTGCACTTGCACCCCCCTGGAATTGGCTGACTAGATCATTTCCAAAAAAGTTTTTTTTTTTTATATGTGCGTTCTTCTTTAAGAAGATAGTGCATTCTTCTTTAAGAAGTCTGTGCTAACAGCACAGTCGCGGGCGGGCGTGCTGACATCATCGCTGTCGCTCATGCGATGATTTAGAGGTTTGAGAGCGGGAACTTAGACGGATTATTCAAGCGGGAACGGAAGATGGGACCCGAAACGGAATACTTCAGGTAGAGCGTGACGCGGGGGTGCCTACGGTCTTCTTCTCTGCAAAAAAAAGTAAAACTTTATCTAACTTAAAAGTAAAACTTTATCTAACTTTCTGCAGATTTTCCGCAGGTGTGTGTGTGTGTGTGTGTGTGTGTGTGTGGTGGGGGGGGGTGTGTTATAAAACATTTCGGACTTTCTCCAAATGGTCGGAAGGTGTGCGATTGGGAAATTTGCCTCCGACGGTATCTGTGCGAGAAAAGGAATTTTGATTAAAAGCAAATGGCTCCATCCTATACGCATCTCTCTCCGTTTATCTGTGTGCATTTCCAAAATCAGTGAATTAGCATGGGTCACTGGCACAATACAAAATGCAATAGTACTTTATACAAAGTGCATGATTTGCACACCAGGATTTGATATTAGATCTACAGAATGACAAAGTAAAGTAAATGTATAACCCTGCAATTTATCTAACTCCCTCCGGGCAAAATGTGGGTTGAATATCAACAACAGTACATGTTAATACTAGTCATTTGGAATCTAATAATGTACTATTTTATAGGTCAATAAAGGGGTTAGGAATCAACATACAGCTGGAAATCAGGGACAGTTGAAAGCAATACAAGAGAAGAGCACGATTACAAACATGTTAACCTGGGTACTGGATTTGGTACACTTAGTTGCAGAACAGGAATAATAACACAGGCACTGCTGGCTTTACTCCTGACTTCCAGGCGTCATCTGACGCTTTGTTGTGTACTCACTCTTGACAAAATATTTGCTTCCTGGTGCTTAAAAATTAAGATAATTTTCGCTTTCGATGGGAGGTCGATACGTAGCACCAGTTTTAATGTTTGTTTTTCAGAATGAGTAGAAGGCACTGGGCACAGGAGCATGACATTACATTACAGGCATGTACTACAGCTGGATCAATTAATCGATTAGCTGAGTTACAACCCCGCACGCGTGTTCAGGCTCAGTGTTGTCGAGTTACCTAATGCCTAAAACACAACAACACACAATTAGCTAAGCTTTACCGTATCAATGCAAACAAAGCCACAGCCCCATAAAACATTTAGCACTGTTTAAAGGTGTTTGCCAAGATGGCATTTCAAGCCTTAATGTCCTGACTGAAGATCTGGTTTCTAAGTGAACAATATCTGACAGGAATATTAACATAATTTGCTGGGTAATACAAGTATTTAGTCTTTATTTGTTATTGTAGAGAGGTGTGTGTGTGTGTGTGTGTGTGTGTGAAATGCCCCAGGTGTACATGGTGGTGGGTAGAGAATAAGGCTTGAACCCTGTACCTTGGGCCCAAGTGGCAAGAGCCTGAATTCCCTACCCACCACCATTTGTAAAAATGTTGCAGGATTTTCCCTCATATTTTTTCTGTTCCTCATAAAATCTGTGGTTTCTGCATTTGTGTCCTTGTTGCCTGACAGCTAAATGTTATCTGGTTTTATTCTTGGCTGTCTGTAGTGTTTCTCCCTGGGCCTCTGCTAAAAAAATAGCTTTTTTTTTTTTCAAAGTCAGACTTTCCTGGTTAATAAATGTTAAAAAAATGGACACATTTCAATATCGGACTTCATATTCTTCAGAAAGTCAGAAAGTGTATGGTAACAAAAGCAAGCTTTTATTCTAGCAATTTTCTAAGTGTACAAGATGGATATTTGAAATGTATCCCTGTGTTTGGGACTGTATTCCCCCCATTATTGGCTTCATCCAGGTTTTGTGCTAGGGTTGAGAGTTATGGTAAGAATTGAATTCACTGAATATGTTTGGCGGCTGTATTAACCCAGTATTGGCTTTGTTCAGGTATTTATTGGCTTCATCCAGTTTTTGCTAATGTTGAGAGCTATGGTAAGAACTGATTTCACTGAAAATGTTTGGGGCTATATTCTCTCATTACTGGCTTTGTCCGGGTGTTATTTGCTAAGAGGTTGAGAGCTATGGTGAGAACTGAATTCACTGAATGTTTGGTGGTTGTAGTCACCCATTATTGGCTTTGTTCAGGTCTTTTGTGCTAAGAGGTTGACAGCTGTGCTATGGTGAGAACTGAATTCACTAAATGGTAAAGTTTCAGTCTTCCTCTTTCACAAAACAGCTGATTTGGCGTAGTGGTATGTTGCTTTGACTGTTTTGCACGGGGTCCCCTGGGTTCAAGACGTGGCAGTGAAATGTATGGTGGTAACGCAGCATTTTATTCTAGCAACTTTCAAACATTATACAAACAATGTTTAAAATGTGTCCCTGGTTTTTGGCCTTTTGCCCCCCCCCCCCCCACCACCACCAATAAATTTCAGCTTTTTCCAGAGTTCTTGTGCTGCAAAGTTCAGAGATACAGCTGAGTGTCTAGTAGATTTTGCAAGGAGCTGAGAGCTGCAGGGGAGCAAAAGTTTAGTGCTGCTTATGTTTAGTCTGCTTGCACTGTTAATAACACAACAGATAGTGTACTTGCTTTAGATGCTGAAGGCTGTGGGTTCTACTCCCACAGTAGGTAAATGTATTGCTGATGCTGTATTGTGTTGTAAAGGGGGTGGATGCTGCAGTCCTTTTGGCAAAGATACCTAGTAACTATGAACCTGTTAACAGTTTGCTATCCATTCTCTATTGCGGTATTACTAGCTTTTCATTTTTTTACTGCATGCAACAAAGGCAATTTATTCTTCAAGGGTAACAGGCACTTTATTTGTAGATTAAACAATGACATATAAAGTGTTTGCTAGCAGCAACCTCTATTAGTAACAAATTTCTTCAATGTGGATTTTACTACAGAGATTGTGCATTTTTTACTGATACTGGTGGACTTGAGTAGACTTTTTATGATGGAAATGTTCTGAATTGGGCAATTTTGTCATTGGTGGATGCTTTTGTTTCTTTGTTTACTGGAAAAATTTTCAAAACAATAAATTTAAAATGCCCTTTAACAACTGTACTGTATTGTACAAGGAATATAATGTAATACAGTCAGGAAGGTGTATCAAAGAGCATGTGTATGTTATGTTCGAGGGGCCTATGATTTTGAAGACAGCCCAGAGTTAATATTTGCAATTGGCAAAATGTATTTTCTCTGAAAGTGGGTTTCAGTGCTGTTTCAATGCATGTGAGTTTCAAGGGCAGAGAAGTTTTAATGTTAGTCTATTTTCATTGAGACTGCATTGCTTTAACAGATATGTATTAGGGTTTGTGCTGTAAAATGCAAAATAAAACTTTCAAATGAAATCCTAAATCATCGCAGAAGTAAAGCAGTATGCACATTAGTGTTTATGGTAAATGGGGCAAAATAACCAAGGAATGGGACATTGGAATGGCTGCAGGGGGGGAGGCTCCATTTGACCATGATTTTGTGAGGGGGGGGGTATCAAACTCAGATAGCCCCGGTTGAACTATACCTCTCAGTTGTCCATATCTTTGCAGAATTAATAGATATTTGCTGCTTATTTTTGGTTTGTTCCTCATAAAATTTGTGGTTTTCTAGCAAATCATTTAGGAATGAAGCCATTAAATGACAGACACTGAGTTTCAGATGTCATAACCTTCAGAAAAATGCATGCTAATGCAAGACTGTCTAAGTTTATACAAGAGCAATTTTTAGTAGTGTTTGTATGTTCCCCAATATATTTGGCCTTGTTCAGATTTCCTGCATTAAGAGGTTGAGAGGTACGTGCAAATCACTTTGTAGATTAGGAATATCCAAACATCTCAATTGTCCCCAATTCTGGCTCAAAATGTTGCTCTCCCTAATAATCCCTCCTCCAAAATGGCAATTTTGGAAGAAAATGTGGAGGGTTTACAATTATAACTGTAATGATCAGTTATAGATTACCTTTATTTCAGAAATGCATGTGGATGCTCTTATTTTGTTAGCTGCTTCAAGTTAACTGTTAATATTAAAAGGTGTCCCTTTTTGACAGGTATTTTGCATCACATTTTGGTCTGTTTTTCATAAAATTGTGGTTTCTGGCAAATTAGTGGCAAGTCATTAAAGATTGAAGTTAGAAAATAATGGCAGACATTTGAGTTTCAGATTTTATACCCTTCAGAAAATTTGTACTAATGCAAGATCTACCTGTTCTATTAAGTTAATAAGAGCAATATTTAAAAATTGGCCTTATTTTTGGGCCTGTGTCCCACTTCTAGTTCTATGTATGGCTTTGTCCAGATTTCTTGCTCTGAAGTTGAGAGGTAGGAGTGTCAGCCATCACTGTCAGCCAGAGACATTTCAAGTTATGACATACTTATTGCACCCCAGCCCCCATTGTAGTGGCTCGGGATGTGTCCAAGGAAGGCAAGAAGCAGTCATGCAGTAAGTGTGCAGAGTATTCCCCCATCCAAGGTAGATCACAAATACGACCGTGGCTTTTCATCTGTCCTTGATTTTGCAAAATGTTCTGGTTTTCTATCAGATTTTTATACTGTTGATTTATGCTTCTTATTATTCAGGAACTGCATGCTATCACAGTGTCCTGTTGCTCTGTTTAAGTAGCCATGGTTTAAT
The DNA here is from genome assembly GCF_019279795.1 of Protopterus annectens. Taxonomy (NCBI): domain Eukaryota; kingdom Metazoa; phylum Chordata; order Ceratodontiformes; family Protopteridae; genus Protopterus; species Protopterus annectens. The sequence continues at coordinate 985,338,029 of NC_056732.1, read as the reverse complement.
GAACATCAGGTAAGCTTGTCGGAGATTGTAAGATGCAAGTAAGCTTTAGTAAGCTTGTCGGACATTGTAAGATGCAAGTAAGCTTTAGTAAGCATATTGTTAAAGAATTGCCAGCATTGAAAGCCTTTTCGTTGTTGCCATGCAGAGAATATTTACATAGCTAGATAATGTATAAGCCTTGGGTATTGAAATGCATATGACAGTATTTGTAATAAAAGGACAGGATTACAGTGTTTTCAGAAGTTCATTACATTTTATTGGAGACCAGTGTCTTATAGCAGTGTCTGTGTGTTAGTACACTTGTAGTTGGGTGGCTTTAATGGTATATGGTAAATAAGCATTGCTACCTTACTTAAAAGCCAAGCCCTGCAACAACTAGCTCCACACTGAAGTCAAAACACAATAGCTCTGGTGGGTAAATGTACTCTGTAGTAATAAAAAAAAGGCAAATGTTTGAAATAACTACAGCTTATGTGCAAACACAATAGGTAGTGATGAAACAATGCTCTGCTAAAAATGCTTTAATGCTCCACATTGCTGAGCTGCAATCACTAGCTACCAGGATTTCACCCACTTCAGATCAAGCACGGTGCTGTTCAGTGCAACCTTCCCAGAACTAATTCAAGTCTGACCAGAATTATTTGGTGTGTGTGTATAAGAGGGAGGTAGCATACCCTCAGCTGTCCAGATTTTTGCCCCATATTCCTCTTAAAAAGGATTGAAGTTGCTAAATAATGAGACATTTCAGTTTTAGATGTCATGTCATTTAGAAAAATGCATACTAACACAAATCCTGTTACTCTTGCAATTTTCTAAGTTTCTGAGAGCCATATTTATAATCTGTCCCTATTTATTTTAGGCTTTGTCAAGATTTCTTGCACTAAGGGTGAGGCCTTGAGGGTGTGGTATCTTTGTAAGAGAGAGAGAAAGTGAAATGCCCAAGTTAGAGTTAGCAGGTGGAATTTTCAAGTGCATTTTCAAGGAACTGTGAGTTTTAAGGGAAGCGAAGTTCACTGCTGCTCATGCCAAATCTATTTACAATGTGCAACCATTTTGTTTAGCAAATGGTATCTCTATTGTGGTATAAAGTTTTAAAGCTATGTTAGTAGCACCACAAGTAGAATACTTGCATCTTAATGTAAAGGCTTGAGGTTCTATTCCTACAGCATATACATTTGTATGCTGCAGTCCTCAGGATGTCCTCCTTTGGATGAGATGCCTAATAACTATGAACCTGTTTTTCAGCTTGTCATCCATTTTCTATTGCAATATACCAGCTTACCATTTTTTTAATTTAACATTTACAATTTATTCTTTGATGGCAGCAGGCACTGAATTTGTAGATGAAACACTGAAATATACAGTTTTCTAGCAACAACATCTTCATTAGTTTCAGATATCTTTAATGTGGAATTATTCAGATTACTTTTACTTCGGCAGCGACACTCAAACAAGTGTTGCTGTATAATACAAGGGATATAATTCAATTATATATTATAATTAATACAATCAGGTAAATCAAATAACTTTTGCATGGCCCTAATGGTGTGCAAGGAGCCTATTGCTTAAACAGTTCAAAGGTAAATAACCTGCCACTGGCCAGATGCATTTTCTTTGAATGTGGGTTTCAATGCCGTTTCATTGAATGTGAGTTTCAAAAGTAGAGAAGCTTTAATGCCAAGTCTGTTTTCATTGTAAGACTATTGCTTTGTTTAGGTTTAGTAAATGTCTCGGTGTTTGGGCTATAATGTTTGAAATAAAAGTTGTAAATTAAATCCAACTGCCTGTAATCATTGTAGAACTAAAGCATAACACAGTATGCACACAGATTTGAACAGTGTCTACAGTAAATGGGGAGAAATAGCCAAGTAATGGGACACTGGAATGGCTGTGTGGGCGGGGCTTGGGGTGGGTGGACTTGGGCGGGGCTCTGGCAGGGGGCGGGGTGAGCTATGTGGGTGGGCCTCTGGGTTTGCACCCCCCTGCAAAAAATCCTGCGGGCTCCCTTGGCTGTAACTCAGAGCAGATCTGAGTGTTGCCTTTGAGATGCTTGACATAGCTCTGGAGTGCCCAGAAATAAGATCTGAAATTCTTGCTTGGAGCCTTGGACATCCCTTCAGTGGATTGCCTGCGCCTGTGCCTGGAAGCCCTGCCTGCCTGGAAGCCCTGCCTGGAAGCCCTGCCTGCCTGGAAGCCCTGCCTGCTGCCTGGAAGCCCTGCCTGGAAGCCCTGCTGCCTGGAAGGATTGCCTTAGCCCTGCTGCTTGCCTTGCTTGCTGGAGGAGATATTAGATGTTCAACATGTGGTGATTAACTAGAACAGTTTCTAATCTGGTTTTGGACTTGGTTGCAGTGAATATATAATGACTTCATGATTTGTATAAGATGCTTGGTGTACAGTCTAAGTAGTATAGTGAGGCTTAGATGTTACAGTGAATATATGATTAGTCAATGGATCATCAAGATGCGACCTGTTCCAAATGCAGATGCATGGTCACTCATATGTATCCATAGATTGTGGAGGAAGACAAAATCTGAGAGTATTGTCATGAATGTTCTTGCACCTCATTCGCCTCAGTCAATTAACATCCTGCAGGTATTCCACAAGTCTATAGCAAAACTTGACTACAGAAGTGGTTTGACTATGATAATAGTCCTTTATGTGGTGAACCCTTAATGTACTGCTTTGAATGAACTGGTGTTTTAATATCTAATTGTATTCTACCTGTGATATGAGACCCATTCTTGTGTGTGATGTACTGTTGTATGTAGTGAACCTTACTTATTGGTAACTGTATGTGATATTAAAGACTTATGCTGAAGGGCTTGTTTGTCAGGAAATGGCACAGTAGAAAGGTGGCAACCCTAGACATAGCTGTAGAATGCTTTGTGGTTGTCTTTAGAATCAGTGGCGATTTTGTTTTTGTAACAAGTTTTGGAGAATTTTATGAGGGATCTCAGCTTCTTACTGAGGCTGACCAGGGAGTTCCTCCAGTCATGGGATTTTACTCTTTTCTGCAACAGTTTCTTTCATCTGTTGTAGAGTTTGTTTATGGCAGAGGACCACCAATTTGGCTTCATTTTTTTGGAGAATAGTATCTTGCTTCATTTAGGGATGGCATAATCCATGCACTCGTGTAAGTGCTTATAAAGTGCATTAGTGTAGGATTCAGCAGTCGTACCTCTATTGTCCGTCTGAATGGGTGTCGCGAAGTTTTCCACTTCTGTATTAAAAAGCGTAAAGTTGGTTTTGGAGAAATTTTTTACGGTAGGTTCCCTAGTGGGGGCGGGATGTCTAGGGTTATTAGCTTGTGGTCGGATCTGACCAACGAGGAATTGACCTTTGGTGTGGAACACCGATCACCCATGTTGGTAATGACCAGGTCTAGGATATTGCTGCCCCTGGTGGGGGTGTGGATAAGTTTATCCAAGGCGTTGGAATTTATGAATTCCAGAAAACTTTGAGCAAAAGAGTTGGAACATGAGTAGTTTTCCCAGTTAATGGTGGGGTAGTTGAAATCACCCATTGGTGTTGGGTTGTACCCTAATATTTTCCAGTATATCAAGAAATGAGGAGTGGGAATCCTGGAGCATGATGGGAGATCTGTAGCAAGCTACAATTTGGATTGCAGTCTTGCCCAGAGTTAGTTGCATTTGGATAATCTCACATGCATTATGCTGAGAAACCAGCCTGGAGGTGTGGATATCCTTAATGAATATGGACACACCTCCATCTTTAGTGTTTCAGTCCAGGTTAGGTGGTCAAAAGCTATGGTATGAATTACAGCCTGGTAATACAGGGGTGCTCTTTGTAGCCTTGAACCAGGTCTCTGACACTGCACAGATGTCAATGTTCTCCATTGTAAGGAGTGCCTTGAGTGAGTGCATTTTGAGGTTTAGACTTCTAGCATTGAGTAGCAATACCCTCAGATTTTGTTGGCTTGTACCTGTTATGGTGGTGAATTTGTCATTTGAACCTTGCCTAAAAAAGGCACTATAGGGGTGGCAAGAGCCTTAGCCAGTAACTGGGCAGCAGGCCATCTCTGGCAAAGCATCATGGTCTGTCGATCATGTCATCCCAGGCAGACAGATCCCCTTAGAATGACAACAGAAGCTTAGCCAATTGGTGAAGTCATTCATTTTGTCCTTGTACTGTGGTAACATTCTGGGTGATGGCAGGATCCTCCATGTCTCTTTTCATGTAGTCCAGGGAGATACGTCTCAGGTCATTCACGCCAACATGAACAATGATAGAGTCAGTCATATTTGTACTTGTTGTGGAGTGACCTGAGTGCATGCATTATGTGGTGAATCCTGGCACCTGACAGGCAGCTGACAGTAACTTTCTCCTTGTTTAGCCTGGTGAGTGGACCATCAGTGTGCCTGACTATGGAGTCACCTATGACTAGAGTATTGGGTACGTTGTTATGCCTTATGGGCTGTGGTTGAGTGGCACACTAAGTTTGTGGGCTATGTGTCATTTGAGTTGTGTTGGTGGGTGGAGGTTGCTTTGGGGGGGGCTCTGTTGCTAGGGCAGGTTTTTATTGAGAGCCTCCACGAATGTAGCTGTGTGTTTTATGTTTCTATGTGTGTGTTTTGGTGGTATAGGTTTTGAGGCACTTTGTGATGAGTGTGGTGTGGTGCAAGTGTTTACCTTCTCCTCTTGACTGTCTAGTCCAGTCTTGGGTGAAGAGAGCTTTGCTTCCAGTTTGGCAATGTAAGTGCATCTCTCACAGGTTGTGATATAACAGTAGCAAATGAGCAAACTGATTTAAACAATTTAACTAATTAACTAATAAAAGCTAAAAACTGAGCCCCATTCCAGCAGTCTTCAATCAGACAAGTTATAACTGCACACTCCTGCCACTAGGGTGCATGGGAATCTTCTCCAAAAAAGATGACCTGGATTAGTGCTCAAGTTATACAAACAAAGCTAGAATCAGCAGGTCTGAATCTAGTCTATGCTACATCAAACAAGGTGTACCAATTTCAGAAAGCAACAGTTCAAATAAGGAGGCACAATAAGCCTTTAACCAGAAACTCCCAGCTCAGAAGGGCAGAATCTACCTTCTCCTCCCACAAGAGTGCAGACCACACCTTCTTAATGTAAAATAACTGGCCCAAAGCCCAAGTGCTTAAACCAGAACTAATACACGTTAGAATAACAGACACTAAGCCTTCAATCAGCAACTTCCAACTTAGAAGGATGTAAGCTACATGTCCTACCACAACAGTGCAGACCAGAAACCTTCTTAATGTAAAAGAAACACTGGTCTGAAGCCCAAATAGGTAAATCAAAGGCTTAGAATAACAGTTACAATTTAATCGGCTACTAACAAGCAGTAATAAATGCAGCAGAATAAATGCAATTAAGTACTTTTAAAAACAGGCAGCAAAAGTAAAATAAAATAATAAAGTTAGGAAGAAACACAAATACAGTAAAAGCAGATGAATAAAGTGCATTTTTTTTCTTTTTATATACAATAGAAAACGAGCACATTGATTTAACAAATTACCCAATTAACCAGTAAAATGCTCAAAACTGAGTCCTGTTCCAGCAGTCTTCAATCAGAAAAGTTCTAACTGCACACTCCTGCCACTAGGGTGCACAATAAGCCTTTAACCAGAAATTCCCAGCTCAGAAGGGCAGAATCTAGCCACTCCTCCCACAAGAGTGCAGACCACAAACCTTCTTAATGTAAAATAACTGGCCTGAAGTAGCTCAAGTGCTTAAGTCAGAACTAATACACTTTTAAAATAAAATACTGAGCCTTCAATCAGCAATTCCCAACTTAGAAGGAAGTAAGCTACCTGTCCTGCTACAACAGTGTAGACCACAAACCTTCTTAATGTAAAACAACTGGTCTGAAGCCCAAATGCTTAAAACAAAACACTTAGAATAACAGTTACAATTTAATCAGGCTACTACCAAGCAGTAATAAATGCAGCAGAATAAGTACAATTGAGTACTTTCAAGTAGAGGCAAAGGCAAAATAAAGTAATAAAGTAGAAAGAAACACAAATACAGTAAAAGCAGATGAATAAAGTGCATTTTTTTTTCCTTTCTGTATTAGGTAGAAAGAACTAATACTACTAGACTGGGAGGAGTTTCACAGATCAAATATACAGTATGGGCAGGCAATTGCAAAGCCACCAAGTATAATAAGACACCAATAGGGAGGGAGGGTGGGGAACACAGGTTGGTTGACCAGTATTTAACACAGCAGGAATAAGTGTGGGAGAAAAATAATTTCAGCACAGATCAGAAGCCAGCAAATTATATGTATATATATATATATATATATATATATATATATATATATATATATATATATATATATATATATATATATCAGACAAGCAAAAACGATTAGGATACTGCAGAACTATGAAAAGAAGTCCCCAAAAATATACTTATCACTTTATATTTTTTATTGTTTCAGTAGCACTCTCAGTCAAAACTCAAGGAGGTTCAAGCAATGAATGCAGAGGTGCCAAACAGGGAATATTAATTATACTAGCAAGCCTTGAGACAATCAGATAAAACACAAGTTTTTTGACCAGTATTTAACACAGCAGGAATAAGGGTAGGAGTAACTAGCACTTTCAGCACAGATCAGAAGCCAGTAAATATATATATATCTAAATCAATCAAGCAAAAACAATTAGGATACTGCAGACCTTTGAAAAGAAGTGCCCACAAATATACTTATCACTTTATGTTTTGAATTGTTTCAGTAGCACTCTCAATCAGAACTTGAGTTTCCAGCAATGAATGTAGAAGTAAGAAACAGGGAATGTTAGTTATACTAGCAAGCCTTGAGACAGTCAGATAAAGCACAAGTTGGTTGACCAGTATTTAAGACAGCAGGAATAAGGGTGGGAAAAATAGCACTTTCAGCACAGATCAGAAGCCAGCAAATATACATATCTAAATGAATCAAGAAAACACAATTAGGATACTGCAGAACTTTGAAAAGAATTGCCCAAAAAATATACTTGTCACTTTATATTTTGAATTGCTTCAGTAGCACTCTAAGTCAGACCTCAAGAAGTTTAAAGCAATGAATGCAGATGTAACAAACAGGGAATATTAATTATACTAGCAAGCCTTGAGACAATCAGATAAAACACAATTTGTTTGACCAGTATTTAACACAGCAGGAATAAGGGTGGGAGGAAAAATAGCACTTTGAGCACAGATCAGAAGCCAGCAAATATATATCTATGTCTAAATCAATCAAGCAAAAACAATTAGGATACTGCAAAACTTTAAAAAGAAGTGCTCAAAATATACTTATCATTTTATATTTTGAATTGTTTCAGTAGCACTCTCAGTCAGAACTCAAGGAGTTTCAAGCAATGAATGCAGAGGTAACAAACAGGGAATATTAATAATACTAGCAAGCCTTGAAAGAATTAGATAAAACACAAGTATTTTGACCAGTATTTAACACAACAGGAATAAGGTTGGGAGAAAAATAGCACTTTCAGCACAGATCAGAAGCCAGCAAATATATATATATATATATATATATATATATATATATATATATATATATATATATATATATAAATCAGTCAAGCAAAAACAATTAGGATACTGCAGAACTTTGAAAAGAAGTGCACAAAAATATACTTATCACTTTATATTTCAAATAGTTTCAGTAGCACTCTCAGTCAGAACTCAAGGAGTTTCAAGCAATGAATGTAGAGGTAACAAACAGGGAATGTTAATTATACTAGCAAGCCTTGAGACAGTCAGATAAAGCACAAGTTGTTTGACCAGTATTTAACACAGCAGGAATAAGGTTGGGAGAAAAATAGCACTTTCAGCACAGATAAGAAGCCAGCAAATATATATATATATATATATATATATATATATATATATATATATATCTAAATGAATCAAGAAAACACAATTAGGATACTGCAGAACTTTGAAAAGAATTGACCAAAAAATATACTTGTCACTTTATATTTTGAATTGTTTCAGTAGCACTCTAAGTCAGAACTCAAGGAGTTTCAAGGAATGAATGCAGTGGTAACAGGGAATATTAATTATACTGGCAAGCATTGAGACAATCCGATAAAACACAAGTTGTTTGACCAGTATTTAACACAGCAGGAATAAGGGTGGGAGAAAAATAGCACTTTCAGCACAGATCAGAAGCCAGCAAATATATATATATATATATATATATATATATATATATATATATATATATATATATATATATATATATATACATATATATATATATATATATATATATATATAAATCAGCCAAGCAAAAACAATTAGCATACTGCAGAACTTTGAAAAGAAGTGCCCAAGAAATATACCTATGACTTTATATTTCGAATGTTTCAGTAGCACTCTCAGTCAGAACTCAAGGAGTTTGAAGCAATGAATGCAGAGGTAACAAACTGGGAATATTAATTATACTAGCAAGCCGTGACACAATCAGATAAAACACAACTTGTTTGACCAGTATTTAACACAGCAGGAATAAGGGTGGGAAAAAATGGCACTTTCAGCACAGATCAGAAGCCAGCAAATATATATATATATATATATATATATATATATATATATATATATATATATATAAATCAATCAAGCAAATACAATTAGGATACTGCAGAACTTTGAAAAGAAGTGCCCCAAAAATGCACTTATCACTTTATATTTCGAAGTGTTTCAGTAGCACTCTCAGTCAGAACTCAAGGAGTTTCAAGCAATGAATGCAGAGGTAACAAACAGGGAATATTAATTATACTAGCAAGCCTTGAGACAATTAAAAAAAACACAAGTTGTTTGACCAGTATTTAACACAGCAGGAATAAGGGTGGGAGAAAAATATCACCTTCAGCACAGATCAGATGCCAGCAAATTTATATATATATCTAAATCAAGCAAGCAAAAACAATTAGGATACTGCAGAAATTTGAAAAGAAGTGCCCAAAAAATATACTTATCACTTTATATTTTGAATCTGCAGAGTAGGCAAAGTTATCATCAGTGAGAGAAGAAACACAGAATCAAACTCCATGTATGTATTTATGTGTGTGTGTTTGTGTGTGTGTGTGTGTGTGTGTGTGTGTGTGTGTGTGTGTGTGTGTGTGTGTGTGCGTGCGTGTGTGTGTGTGTGTGTGTGTGTGTGTGTGTGTGTGCATGTGTTTGTTTGTGTGAGTGCGTGCATGTGTTTGTTTGTGTGAGAGTATATCGACATATGTGCATGTATAACACTGGTATGTGCTTAATGGGTTGCTTCCATATATCCATGGGTTTTCACTGCAGGAAGTTTACAGTTTTACCAAGTAAAGGCTTTAGCGTGGCTGAGTCTTTCTTGCAAAATATATATATGTGTGTGTGTGTGTGTGTGTGTGTATATGTGTGTGTGTGTGTGTGTGTGTGTGTGTGTGTGTGTGTGTGTGTGTGTGTGTGTGTGTGTGTGTGTGTGTGTGTGTGTGTGTGTGTGTGTGTGTGTGTGCGTGTGTGCGTGTGTGGTGTGTGTGTGTGTGTGTGTGTGTGTGTGTGTGTGTGTGTGTGTGTGTGTGTGTGTGTGTGTGTGTGTGTGTGTGTGTGTGTGTGTGCGTGTGTGCGTGTGTGGTGTGGTGTGGTGTGGTGTGTGTGTGTGTGTGTGTGTGTGTGTGTGTGTGTGTGTGTGTGTGTGTGTGTGTGTGTAGTTTAAAATGAGCTGAGTATCATTTTAATGTGTAATGTAAGTATGAGTAAAAGAGATCACTGCTATTATTCCTGGATCCTGTTGCTTCCCTCAGTCCTTTGCTTGAAGAAGCAAGCAACATGCATCTAGCTTTACATGGTATGAAGCAGAGATCCAAAAAACAGTCTGCAGCAAACCAGACCAAGAGCTTATGGAGGGAAGCTAAGTGTGCAGAAATGACTTCTATATGAATTTGTTGGAAGCAGCATTAACTGCCACAAGGCAGACTCCAGGTAAGACTTAACTGTCAGTAACAACCCCATTGAAATAGGCTTGCAAAACCTGCTTAAAATGATGTCAGTAGGTCACTAAAAGGAGATTAAAAACATAATAACAGCTGTAGTGCACAGACAGGAGTGAGAGAGAAGAATAATAAAGAACATGCAGTGTAAATTTGCCAAAGCTTTGAAAATGAAATATGAAAACAGTTTACTTTGGAGATGTGCTAATTCAGTACAAATGTTTTGCATTAAGGGAGCCTAGCACACAACCAGGACTATTAGTCTATATTGGAGGAAGTCAGAAACCAGTAACAACACATAGACTTAGGTTACACACACACCAGTAGTGTTCAACAATGCCTTTTAAAGGTAGTTTAAGCCACTTAATATGCCCATAAAGTAACTATCCACTGATTACACTGTGAGTGTAGGCCAGCTGCAGAGACCACAGAACTGTGTACAGCACTGATATCTCTAATTCAGGAACAATCTGGGACTGACACAGGCTGGAGAGGGAAGGAAGAATGAGAGTAAAATACGTTTGTCCTTCTCCATGGCATGAGGGCAAAACGACACACGACACACTTACTAGTCTCACGGTAACCTGCAAAGCTTGGAAGGTACTGGCAGCAATATTATTTTTTGGCTGGGATAGATGGCACCATTATATGACAGAATGTGAAAAAAATACTTCGTCATATATGCAGTCCTAGACTGGTGGGTGACCTGGTTATATTTTTGACCCTTCCTTCAACACTCACACAATGGATAAATATTCACTGACCAACTTGCTATATGTCAGTTTTTGCTACCTTAGGAGATTAACATGGGTCAAGAGGTTTAGGGGAGAGAGCAGTGGTCCAAAGGATGGGGAAGACAAGACTGCCCAAGAATGTGAAAATAAAACACAGAGGTGGTAAACAAGAGAAACAAATGAAAATGTTTTTTTTTCTGGGCTCTGCAAGAGACAGACAGAGACAGATAATGCAGTCATATGTGAAGCCAGAAAAATAAAATGATATAAAAAACAAACATGCTATTTAATGAACTATTAAAAATACTGACCACGTTCAGCCACACTTTGCATTTTTTTTTTTTTTTTTGTAAAACTGACTAAAATGTACAGTTCTGAACCTATTCATTCATTTCATGTTTAGACTAAGATTGCTGGAATACTACTTCAGCATGAGTTAGAAACTGTTTAATACATGCTTGTCTGAGTGTCACTAGACATGCCCCTTTACAGATTTCTTCATGTCATTCTGTTTATAAATATCCCGTCTGTCTCTGCCATTCTTGTTTTGCCAAATCTGACTTCAGTAACAAAGAAAAAAATAAAACAACTACAGTACTTAAAATAACTAACTTGTGCAGACAGTCTAAATATGGCTTAGTGGAGTGCTGCTCACCAGCCTTAGCTTAACTCAAACTCAGGTGGAAAAGACTGCAAAAATCTGAAGTACAGTAAATTAGGTACCAACAGTGCATCAGACTGTGTCAGACTGCATATTTACTTTAGAACTCTTAAGAATGAAAATAATTTGAGACATTCCACCTCTAGCAGTCATACAAAGGAAATAACCAAAGGACTTCTGAAAAGTGGGAATAGTTTGTGCTATCACATCTACGTTATCTGCAAAAGGCAACAGCATATTTATTAGTAACAGCCCAGCTAATTTAAAGAAATTTGTTTCATATTAAGAACTAAATATCGGCAGTTTGTGTGAAATTTATATAATCAGCAAAAGTTTTGTCCTGTTCAGGGAAGTGTCTTTGCGTTTACTGGTTATGAAAATGTAATTGCAGAAGATGTATAAAATAGTGATCAGTTGCAACACTTCTAAACACACTGCGCACCTAGTATTACTGACAAAAACACTGCACTTTCATTCCAGTGATTAAATATCTATTCTATACAGGATTTTGCAAAACTGCAAAATCATTCTAGCTGTAAAGTCATTCACCATGTCAAGTTTCTGTGAGTGTGATAGCTGATACATTTGCTAACTGATCAAAAATAGAACAATCTCTTTATGTGTTGGATATGTTTAGTCTGAAATGTCAAGCACCTCTTTTGCAGATTGTTACTGCCTCCCATATGTCAGTATCTTAGTTACAGTACGTTTCATTTTGTGAAGTTGTTCTAAATAGCTTCAAAGTATTTAAAGAACTGAAATGGTGATGATTGATTTATGTTCTGAATTATTAACCCTCGGGTTACTAAGCAATGTGTAGGATGTGATAAAAAAACACCCTGACACTGTCATCTTATATCTAAAATACTATACTATGCATGTTATCATCTTCTATAGAGTCTATGGTATTTTATTATGGTCCCATATATTATTTGAAACTGGCTGACAGTCACAGATATTAATGGTATTCAGAACATAATAAGTTTTGAGTTAAGCAATTTTCTTCCCATTAGGCATGATTTCACTGCAAAAGTTTAAATCTCCACCTCAGGAAAGTTGGAGTCCAGAAGTGGGATCCAGAGAGTTTCACTAACCCCCTAGGATTTCTGCAAAGTGCTTTGATAAGTAATATGTACACCTCTAGAAGTCTTATGTTGTGAACATCACAGATCTAAAAAGGAAACTGTACAAGCTGATTTGTTCGTGTTCACTCAAACCCCATTTTATAATGAGGTGGAAGATGAGTTGATATTTACTATCCACATCTAACTAGTATGTCATTTTATTATTTTTTTATTATTTTATTGAAATTTTAAATAATAACCACATCCAAGTCACAGCATACTCACTGCAAAAGCACAAAGCAAAACACATGAAAATTTGCACATATTCTATCTTTCTTTCACATTACTGCTGATAGCAGAAAATGAGGTGCATGTGGCCACCAAGCCCTTGGATAATCCAGACTTCCTTTTGCTCCAAGGAATTTCACTACAGTCAATGTGTCCAGCAATGTTATCCTTTAAATCTCTAAAATTTACTTCCCTCCTCCATAAATTAGGTTTCACTTCCCCTCCTTAGGAGTTCCTTGCAACAGTATCCCTGTCTGCAAGTCCTGTAATATGAGTGCATACTCCTCTAAAAAGACAGCCCCTGAACATGTCACAACAAGCCTGCAGGTCTCCATTTAAGACATATAGCCCACCAAACCAACAGTGCATACCTGGCCCTTTTGATGTATCTTATCTTATGATATGCAATCTAAATGCTTACTCCAAACATTAAAATCGTCTTTATTTTTCTTTTAGTTAGCTACACATTCATTTTAACCCATTAGGTAAGAAGCATCACATGATCCATCTCTTTCTTCTCCTAGATCCCACTTTACTTGCAAAAGAAGAAAACATTCAAATCTAGAAGAGCTTGCTTGTCATATACCCCAACAGGTTTCCCCTGTCCCCTGTCTATATTAACTCATAATTCACTTGAGCAAAAATTCTAACAGAAAAGGCTTAAAATTAATTCAGCTAGTCAACTCATGTAAAATTATGGGTATCTGAATAAGAAGCTTTTTTTCATTCAACACAAACATAAGAAGAGCAGCTCTTCTCCACAAGCAGTACTTAAAATGGCAAGTTGCACTGTTGTACAGGCATTGCAGAACATATTTCTATATGACCATTTAGCTCTGGACCAGTCAGTGAGGATTCATCCCTGGATGACTTCACAATAGTCTCATATGTTATGGTGAAGCATCTGCATTCAGATATGTACTGTCACGAACAACTGCGGTGGTGCTGCTGCGGTAACGTTGTCGCCTCACAGTAAGACGTTGTCCTGTTCGATTCTCAGCTAGAGCGTCTTCTGTGTGGAGACATGCGTGAATGGGCATACCTTCGTTGAAGGTTGTGCATCAGGGCTGGCAACTTGGCACATAAAAATCTACTGCCAATCATTAGCGGACCGGTGTTCCGCTGTGGCGACTCCTAACCGGGAAAAGCCAAAAGGCACAACAACTGTCATGAACATGGAGATGCTAATACATACATGTTGCACCCACTGGACAATTCTGTCCTATTCTACATTCATGTCTGATGTTATCATTGGCAGGCCCTACGTATCATATAGGTGATGTATGCCATAGTTAAGGTCTTGTGTGCACAAAGCTGATTTACAATGAATCGAATCTACACACAGCATGATATAGCCTAAGGTATACAATGTCCTGATAGCTACAGCAGTATGCATGGTCACAGACTCTCTGATGTTTAAGAGGGTTGTGGCGGTTGTGGTACCCACATTTGTGCTACCTATGCTTTCTTTGTCTGTGCACATCTGTACTGACTCCACTATATTCCTTCATTCACTGATATGAGTCTGCTGTGGGGGATGAGGTTGGTGCCCCATGTTCATGTCAGGCAGCACGCCCCCTACAGTGCTCTCTTATGAACCAACATATAGTGCATCTGATGTGGTGGGTGAGGTTGGTGCCCCATGTTCATGTCAGGCAGGACACCCCCTGTAGTGCTCTCTTATGAACCATCATGCAGTGAGTATGATGTGGTGGATGAGGTTGGTGCCCAAGGGTCATGTCAGACAGCATACCTCCTGCAGCGCTCTCGTATGAACCAGTATACAGTACACAAAGGAAAATGTTATCAACTATGTTCAGTGCATGACAGTGTGCCCTTCTCAGACATCATGGCACCTCACCTGCCTAAATACAAACATTGCCTCCCTTATGTATATGCCATCTGGTCATACCTCTCTTCACCTACTGTTCAGGTATGGTGTATCAGTAACACCACCTGCAGTGGTAGGTCAGAACTGAGTCTAATCTCTGTGGGAAAACATAATATTTGTTGTAACACCCCTTAGTACTTCACTATCTTAAAACCATGCAATGCTTTACATGTCTGAGGTTCTCCATCCTTACTGTACTCAACAATAAGATGTCTTGTGCTACTTTGCCCTGTGCAAATGGATGTCACAGTTTGCTGCTGCACTGGATATGTGCATAAACTTTTAACACCTTCTTGCTAGACACATACAACATAAACAAGTTTGAGTGATGACATCTGCAATGAAGACAACCAAGAAGATGATTAAGTGAATACAGTTTAGTCCACTTTCTAGTATGTGAGGTGCCTTCCTGTGTGCAGGATATAGAATGTGGCACACACTAGTAATATCATTTCTACTACTGCATTAAACATTTGCACCATCTCCCAGTTTTCCGGATTGCATTTGTAAATATAATCTACTCATTTGTGTGTCCTAGAATACTACTCAAGAGCATTATCTGTATCTTAAGCCAGCAAAGATGTTTGTGTCTCTCTCCTTCTACCCTGACCACAATGCTGTTGCAGTACTCATATACACCAAACCTAATAAAAAACTATAACATCATTAAGGATTTTTTTCAAATGGTAGCTATGAAGCCCTGAACCAGAGCCAGAGCCAGAGCCATTGCTGGCTCATCTTGTGCCAAGTGATGCTCCATGATTTAGCAATCCTCAACTCTGAGATGAGCAGCAAAAAAAGGTCTCTTCTCTGTGATCTGACACCTCTCCTAAGGAGTACCATATCTGATACACTCCTTAACTGGAGAAGGAGAAAAAGTCCATTCTCTAGTATGGTGCCCCTCACCTCTCTTCTACTTAGGAGTACCAAGTCTGATAGAGGAGTAAAATCTAAAACAAAAAAGTGTTCATCTTAAAAACTGCAGCAAACCCATTGCTACCTTTGTAGCAAGTAGCTTGATACAAGTTATTCCATAAAGACAAAGTGCTGAAGCATTCACTTCTGTCCTGAACAGTAAACGATTACTTCTATTCCACCTTTCAGAAATGCAGATATAGAAATAAATGCAATACAGTGAATGCACTACCAACTGATTTGTAGATCACACCCCCTTACATCTTAAATACAAAGTTGCTGCTCCATGGCCATGTCAGGCCTTGGCTTAGAATACCATCCCTTAGAGAAAAGAACATAAGCCTACAATTGGTCTCAGTTAAAAATTACTATCAGACATAGAATGAAATGTGGCAACATCATATCTCCAAAACTCCCATGCCTATGGAATAAATCTCCCCTTTCAATTAAACTAAGTGCCTCAATTCATGCATTCAAGAAGAACCTGGAAGACTACGTGGGCATCTTTAAGTTTCACCATAGCATGCAGAGCATCAAGCACTTCTATGACCAATAACCTTCAGCAGTTTCACCAAATGTTATGACACAATGATCCGGCTAACTGTCGGTGTACAAAGAAAAAGCCCTGACTACAGTCCAGGTGACCCTGAGCTTGAATAGGGGTTTGGATGCTTGTTGGAGCTGAGGTGGGTGGGGAAGGAGTGATGTAGCTTCACCGTCACTCTTCAGCTGGGGAGAGGGTGTGAGCATGCAATGACAGGGCACATATTCCTGTCAATGAGTGACTAGTGTACACTAGAGTACACTACAGATCCTGTGGTGTGCTGGCTTCATGAGGGCAGGGTTGTCCTGCGGGGCTGTGCTACTTGTGGAAGTCAGTGGCATGTTAATGCTGACAGCCACTGTATGCTGAACCCTTAGCATGTTACCTAACATGCAGTGGGGGATAGGGCCATATAACAGATAAAATGAAACTATCCCTGATGGCTGCCTGAGAGATATTTCCTCTTCATTGGCTTTCCCATCAATCATGGGAACCAAATGGACCAGTAGATCAAGAGAGAGACTGATAATCAGCAGGCAGTGGGGCAGAAAAGGCTGAAAAAGAATATAAGCCTATGCATGTCTCTCGTACATATATTCAGTATTCCTGCTGGCCTTTGGTGTGACAGATGTGGACCATTGTGATACTGTCATCAAGGTATCTCTATTGATCATGTACCAATTCATCATTTTTTCTCAGTGGAGGTTTAGTAAGACATATTGACATAATGAATCACCATTTCATCTTTCATTTGACTCACTGTGACCCACTACGTTGCCATCTGCAAGCATCTCTTGCTATTATGCCCCCACACTCACTAGGCTGCCATCTGCAGGCACCTCTTGTTATTACAACAGTCACCACAGGAGGCATGCCATTCTTCTACTCCATGTACATTAGTACTCTTACATTTCCTGGCATCCTCTGCTTACTCAGCTGCGCATTACACTTTGAGGTTGTAGCCACATGTCAATGTACAATCATGATACCACAGGCAGCTTGCTATATGCTTAGTTCACACGTATCTTGCTTGGTTTAACTTGGTTTCTTGAAATGAAAACTGCTTATTGCTCATATATTGAATATATGGATCCTGACCTTAAGTGTTTTGATCACAAACTATGACATGGCTATTTCCTGACAAGACCTAATATATGTGACTGCTTTCTCACTGTCAGGCCAATGAATTTTGTTCTCTGACATCAAATCTCCTATTAATGTTTTATGAAATGCAAAATATGTTTCTGATACATGGACATTGGCAATCATACACTATGCACACTACATTATGGCCAGCCAAGGGATAGCAAGAAAACAGCAACAACAAAAAAGTCCTCCCTCATTGGTTCATTTGCTAATGAGCTTTTCAGTTTTTTCAGGTCATGTCATGGTGCTATTCATTTCTGCTTTGCTGGGGGGGGGTGTATTTGGTGGGCTGTTTAATTCTTGTTAACTACAGCTGCAGTCAAATCCCTAACCCTTTTCTTTCTCTCGATTTTTGAGCTGCTGAGCCTGTGAGCAACAGTTTCACTTTCCATCTTCTGCTGCATTTTTTTTCAAGGTGTTCTTCTTTCATCAGTCTGGAGTGCAGTCAGACCAGTCCATTTAAGCTCTGTTTGTGTTGTCGTGTGACACGAATGGTAATGTAGATACACACTGGCCTGGATTATTTATTACTGACAGGGGTGTTTCTGGTTGTTTTACTTCAGTAATACCCAGATTTCCCACATCCAACAGGTCTGAACAAAAGCATTTTTTTTCTTATTTATTTATTTTTTGTGAAGACCAGTAGCAGCAGGTACTAGAACTTGAATAGGAGATATTAAGAAGGAGCCTAGAGGACTGAACAGTTTAACATCCAGGGTGGCTACAAGTTAAGTCTGCTGCTCCTCTAGTTCGCACTCAGAAGAAACCTTAAGTGATATTTTATTTCCTGCCAGAAAAGGTTAAGTGTAAAAGTTACAGAAATTGTGTGTGTGTGTGTGTGTGTGTGTGTGTGTGTGTGTGTGTGTGTGTGTGTGTGTGTGTGTGTGTGTGTGTGTTTTATTACAGGGATCCCAGTTCTCTTTTAATGTAAAAAATAATTCTGGACAAAGCCAACCATAATATGTGGACAAAGAACAAAAACTAGAGACAGATTTTAAATACTGCTTTTCTAAACTTAGAAAGTTGCTAGGATAACAGGATTTTTGTTAGCATGCATTTTCTGAAGGAAATAAAATCTGAAACTTGAACGTATGTCATTATTTAGTGACTTCAATCGTTCAGGAACACCACAAATTTTATGAGGAACAGACCAAGAATATGAGGCAAAAATCTGTATGTATGCATTATTACAGAATCGCTGTTCCCTCTTAGTGCAAGAAAACATTCTGGACAAAGTCAAACATAATGGGGAGGGGAGGGTGGACAATATGCTTGCACAAAATGAATGGTACCACTGAATAGGAAAGATTTTTGTAGTGTTTGATTGTTAACAGGATTGCACCCATAAATCACTCTAAAGTGTATATAAAAAGTGTACACACCCCTGTTAAAATGCCTTGTTTTTGTGATATAAAAAAATGAGACCAGAATAAATCATTTCAAAAGATTTTCACCTTTAATGTGATATACAATCTGCACAATTCATTTGAAAAACAAACAAATCTGTTAGTGGAAAACATATTAAAAATAAAAAACATACAATAAGCTGGTTGCATAAGGGTCCACACCCTTAAACTAATACTTTGTTGAAGCAACTTTTGATTTAATTACAGCATTCAGTCTTCTTGGGTAGGAGTCTATCAGCATGCCCACTCTTACTTTCAAAAGCACTCAAAATCTGTCTGGATGTGGGGACATCTCTTGTGCACAGCCCTCTTCAGGTCACCCCACAGATTTTCTATTTGATTTAGGTCTGGGCTCTGGGTGGGCCATTCCAAAATTTTTATTTTCTTCTGGTGAAGCCATTCTTTTGTTGATTTGGATCTATGCTTGGGGTCATTGTCATGTTGAAAGGTGAAATTCCTCTTCATTTTCAGCTTTCTAGCAGATGTCTGAAGGTTTTGGGGCAAAAGTGACTGGTATTTGGAACTGTTCATAATTCCCTTCACCTTAACTAAGGCCCCAATTCCAGCTGAAGAAAAGCAACCCCAAAGCATGATACTGCCATCACCATGCTTCACTGTGGGGGTTGTGATCTTTTGGTGATGCAAAGTGTTGTTCTTGTGCCAAATGTACTTTTTGGAATTGTGGCTAAAAGGGTCAACCTTCATCTCATTAGACCATAACACATTTTCCCACATGCTTTTGGGAGACTTGATGTATTGTTTTGCAAATGTTCACTGGGCCTGGATGTTTTTCTGGTAAGAAAATGTTCTGTCTTGCAACCCTACCCCATAGTCCAGACATATTTAGAATATGGGAGATTGTTGTCACATATAGTACACAACCACTACTACACAACCAGTACTTGCCAGAAATTCCTGCAGCTCCTTCAGTGTTGCTGTAGGTCTCTTGGCAGCCTTCCTGACCAGTTTTCGTCCAGTCTTTTCAGCAATTCTGGAGGGACATCCAGTTCTTTGCAACGTCACTGTTGTTCCCTATTTTCTCCACTTTTTGATGACTGTCTTCACTGTGTTCATGGTGTATCCAATGCTATGGAAATTTTTTTGTATCCTTCTCCTGACTGATACCTTTCAACAATGAGATCCCTTTGATGCTTTGTAAGCTCCCTGCGAACCATGGCTTTTGCTGTAGCAGGCAACTGAGTAAATGTCAGGAAAATCCTATTAGGACAGCTGAACTTTACTTGGGGTTAATCAGTCTCTTTAATTGATGGCAGGTGTGTACCCAAGAAGACTGAATGCTGTAATTAAATCAAAAGGAGCTTCAACAAAGTATTTGTTAAGGGTGTGCACACTTATGCAACCAGTTTATTGTACGTTTTTTATTTTTTATATTTTTCCCCCCTAACAGATTTGTTTGTTTTTCAATTGAATTGTACAGGTTATAGGTCACAGTAAAGGTGGGAAAAGTTTTGAAATGATTTATTCTGGTCTCATTTTTTTATATCACAAAAACCTGGCACTTTAACAGGGGTGTGTACACTTTTTATATCCACTGTATATATGCTTTTACTATTAGCCAAGATAGGTGAATTCATGACTGCAATGTAATTGCATTTCTTATTTTGTGTGTGCTGATCATGTAATGGTTAATTTCAGATCATTTGGATAAGTCTCTGCTTATTTCCCCTCATGGCAGGAATCATGTGGTGGGAGGCAGGTCTATTTGACTTCTTCATAAAAGGTGCGGTAAACTTGGTGCCTAGGATATAATTCTATGTTTACATTATGGTACAAGTAAAATTGTATTTAGTTGTATTATGTTGACTATACAGTACCAACCTTTTATGTCTCTAAAACTGGAGTGGTGCTGACTAGAAGCTCTGATCTTATTGCAGTCTTTGTATTTTGTAGTTAAATACACTGTTGGTTTTGTGTACAAGTCTTGTAACGAAAGCCTAACATGAAGTTCTTAGCAGCTGCCCGGTGTACGTATTTCATGCGTTTCTGCTGATGCATCTGGCCTTTTTCCATGACAGCTGATCTTCATTGTGTTATTCTGCTGGGAACACTGTGTGCTATATTGTTTGAAGTCAATTTATTTTGTTAACATTTTCAGCATACATTTTTTTATATGTAAATTGTAACTTGCAGTGGGTGTTCTGCCATGCTTGAAAGTTCCCAAAGTTGTGGAGCCAAACTGAAAGCTATGGTGCACTGGAAGCTGTGAGGATAGAATTACAGCCTGTTTTGCAATTGAATACCTCAGCCTGATAGCACAGACCTCTTGTTATGCAACCTGTTGATGCTAGGATACCACCATGGTGGCTTGTTTAACTTGTTTTGTGGCTATTCCTGGTAAGCACAGCTGTCTCTCTCTGCCTCTATTAATATGTTTGTACAGGGTTTCTGAACAATTTGACATAGACATCAGTGTTCTCAGGATTCAGAGGGGGGCTTGAAATTAGTAGGAAGTTTGCCTTAAAATGCTTTGACCTTACCAGAGAGGACATTACAGTAGGGTGGGTGCAGTGATCTAGTGATGACTACATCTACTTATGTTCCCACCTCTAATGGGTGTTTGTCAGCACAAGCACCCTGAACCCTACCATCCAAAGTCTGGCAATCTCTCAGCCTACAAGTTTGGAGTGCTGCATGAATCTCAGTTTATAGAAGGGTACTCACCCATGAATATGGTATTGGGTTGAGTGGTGAGGAGATCCAGTAAAGTATGTGTTATGGGTTTTCTGGCAATAGAGGTGGACCTACACTTTGCAAGGACATACTATGGAACTTTCCTATAGTCATTTGGATATGAAAAAGCATAAGCATATCATTTTGTTTGATTAGCCTTGGGGCATGTCTTTTTTTGATGTAAATTGAGACACCTCCACCTTTACTCTGTGCCTGTGAAGTAGCCAGTCTAAATGTGTTGAAAGCAAAAGAGCCCTGCACTGTTGGGGTGCTCTACACTTCTTTAAGCCTTGTTTTGTTAACTACAAAAATGTCTGCATTCTCCACAGTGGAGTGAGCTTTTAGCAAGTACGGTTTCTTGTTTAGATTCCTGGGATTGAGCGGTAACATCTTTAGATTTTCTATGGTTGGCTTTGCTATCTTGGAAGGCTTTTCAATTTTGCATTGTCTAAAAAAGACACGCTGGTGAGGATAATGATTTAGCTAATATGTGAAAGCCTGCAGGGGGGCAGTTGCAGACCATCCCATGTGAGTGGGTTGTATGGTGGCTCGCCTTATGTGCTTAGACATTGAGTTTCTATGAGATGTGTCTATTATGTGTTGCGATGGGTTCTTTGGGGGCTGATGAGAAAATATGTTCTAGATGCAATGTTTCAGAGACCTTTGGTTTGGGAAAATTGAATTTAAGAGCTTCTTTTTGTCTCTGTCTTGTAGTGGTAACTTCAGAACCTCTTTCATTGGGGTAAATTATTTGTAAATTTTGTGTACAATAGCATGCTTTTTAAAATGGCTGACAGTGTGAAGTCAAACTTGTGACTTATAACTGACAACCTGTTTGTGACAGCTGTTACCTAAATGTTTTCTAATGACACACTGAAGGGAGACTTCTTTGTTCATGTGTTTACTGCCAGAAGTTGACATTTTGCTTCAAATCTACTGCTGATGTAAGTGGTGCACTGAAAGCTCTGATCTGCTGTAAGGCAAGCTAAGATGGAGCACCTTGTTAACAGAACACATTTAAATTAAATATCCGAGAGGCTTTATTTAAATGACTGACCACAGTGACTCTACATAGTGTACTTACCGCCACAGTCTGCTAATTTGCATTATGTGCTGCAGACAATAGCCACAAATGTCACTTGCACTATGAATACTTCAGAAGTAGGAATGCTCTGTTTCACCACCAATGATATAAATTCAGTTGTAAGATACAGTGGTTACAATAGCAAGAGTTAGAAAAGAGTAAACGTGGAGTCTAATTCAGTGGCATGCTGCATTGGGAGCTCCGAGGATAGATCTGCAGTCTTTTTGTAAGCTGACTTACATGTTTTGTAATGACATACCAAAGGTAAAGAGCCTTTCAAATGCTGACAGTAATGGCTTTAATTCATATCCTGACTGTCCTAGCCTTCATTTAAGGTGTTGTGGTGTTTGTGCAGTGATGCAGGCAGGATTACAGCCATATCACTTGGGGAAAAATGATCTGGCTCCAGTAGAAAACTTTTTTTTAGTTGTAACATGAGGCAGTCAGAGATGAGGATAACAATGCAGTTCTATCTGAGCTATCAGTGCTGCATGCCTTTGTGAAGTGTTTTATCATTCACTATCCTGCTGCTTTTTCCTTCAAAGATGTATGTATAATATGTTACAGTGGAATGAGAGAAATACATGCCTAATTTGTGTCTGGTTAATTTGTGTTATACTGTCTGGTTGCCATAGCATTTTATATTGTACTGTCTGGTTGTCGTGGCATTTTGTATTGCAATGTCTCATCATTGTGGCATTTTAAATTATACTCGCTGGTTGTTGTGGTATTTTGTATTGTACTGTCTGGTAGTCATGGCATTTTGTACTATACTGCGTCATCTTTGTGGCATTTTGTATTATACTGTCTGGTCAATCATGGCATTTTGTATTAGACTGTATTCAGGTTGAGTGGTGTGGTGAACTTCTATGCAAACGTAAGCTGACTGCAGATTCTCCATTGATCATCAGACTTGAAGCTGGATAGAGCTGCTGCCACTGATGTTTTAAAGCTTCTCTGATAGATAACAGATCTGTGACTGATATGTGAGAAGGTGGCCTGCACTAGACTTCAACACGCCTAGAATATTAGATCTACTATCTAGAAATCTTGTCCATTTTCCTTGCACCAGTAAAGAGAAAAATGCACTTACTGAACTAATAATCATGCATTCCTGCTGCTTATTTTCATCTTTGTCATGCTGGCATCCAGTCTGTGCCTGAATCTGAGATGTAATTGGGCTCCAGCAGACTTCTCCATCCTTGATGGGTTTCATGGCCCATGCATAGCTTTCATGTACTGAGATGAAGTTATGGCCAAAAATGAGCCCTTGAGCAATCAGTTATTCATTGATGGAATGATGGCTGTTAAAGTGTAAGTTTACACTGCATTACCCTGACTTTAGTAGGTAGAAGAAATGTGCATTTCTGACTTTGAGTTTGTGTTGTTGGAGTGGAGTCTACACTGAAATGAAAACAGATATCAGCTGCAAAGCAGAGGAAGGCAAAGCTTGCCCATCAGGAACAGGCAGCAGAGCTGTCAGCAAGTTTACCTGCCTTCCTGACTTGGTAAGTTAAAATCCATTGTGCATAACTGACCATAAAGTGTAAACCACAACAGCAATGTACAGGGCTCCATTGTGACCTACCTTTGGTAGGCAACACTAAAACTTTGCAGCATACTTGGTATGTAGTAGACCATATTCCATATTTCCATTTGTTACTGAAATTATCACAATTAACATCTTGGCAGTATGCAAATGAACACATCAATGGATGGATTTAGCAAGAATCCTTTAAATGGGAGTTCAGTGTGCATGCAACAAAGGTTTTTCAAGCACATTACTGCCAACTTTGCAGCAATTATCGCATGCCATTTGTTACTGACCTTGTATTCCATACACAGCACTCACATTTTTTTGAGAGAACTGCAGAGCTGTTCATATTCTGTGTAATGAGTGGGAGTGCTGGCATCATTCTGGCAACATCTCTGCACATATTTTACTAAGGGTAAACATGTGATTCAGTCATGTATTGCCCAACAGCAAATATTAGCAGGTTCTTTTTAGCAGGCAAACCGAAAAGCCTTTCAGTCCTGTAGTACCTGCAGTGGTTTCATAGGTTCATAGGTGTTCACTAGGCTAACGACCACAAGTGCCTTTCTAAGCCTAGCCATGCATCCCAAATCTCTGACATTTCTGATACCCTTGATAAGTGTAAGCAGGAGCTTGGGAGATGAAACATTTACAATCTAGGGCCGGGGAGATAAACCATTTACAGGTTGCCTGTGTGCATTAGATACATAGGTGCCAAACAGGGATGAATTTCCTGTTCTCCATCCAATTTGTCTAGGTTGCACTTGAATTGGGTTAGGGAGGAACTCTGCTTCACATGGATGGGGAGCCTGTTCCAGAGTTGGGGTAATCTTTGGGATACATACCTGTGTCTCCAGCAGGTCGTATTTATATCTCATAAAAGGTTTAAGTCTTTAGAATGGGTAATTCTGGTGCTGTTTGTTTTGTGGATATGCAGGAGGTCCATCAGACTGGGGTCTGACAATGCTCTTTATGTCAGGCGTTGATCTCCCTGAACTTCAGAAGGACATTCTAATACTGGCCAGGTTGTTTAGACTGAAATGATGCAGTAGTCCTTTTATCATGTGTACCATGAAGTGATAATGTTGTTTGTTGTAGGCATGTCATGGAAGTGCCAGTGTCTATGGCAGCATCAGAGCTGGGTGTCGTAGGCATCATGGAACCATCAGTGCCTGTGGCAGCAGCAGAGCTGGGTGCTGTAGGCATGTCATGGAACCATCGGTGTCTGTGACAGCATCAGAGCTGGGTGCTGTAGGCATGTCATGGAACTGTCAATGCCTGCGGCATCAGCAGAGCTGGGTGCTGTAGGCATGTCATGGAACTGTCTGTGCCTGTGGCAGCAGCAGAGCTGGGTGCTGTAGGCATGTCATGGAACTGTCAGTGCCTGTGACATCAGCAGAGCTGGGTGCTGTAGGAATGTCATGGAACTGTCAGTGCCTGTGGCAGCAGCAGAGCTGGGTGCTGTAGGCATGTCATGGAACTGTCAGTGCCTGTGACATCAGCAGAGCTGGGTGCTGTAGGAATGTCATGGAACTGTCAGTGCCTGTGGCAGTAGCAGAAATGGGTGTTGTAGGCATGTCCTGGAACCATCAGTGCCTGTGGCAGCAGCAGAGCTGGGTGCTGTAGGCATGTCATGGAACTGTCAGTGCCTGTGACATCAGCAGAGCTGGGTGCTGTAGGAATGTCATGGAACTGTCAGTGCCTGTGGCAGTAGCAAAGCTGGGTGTTGTAGGCATGTCCTGGAACCATCAGTGCCTGTGGCAGCAGCAGAGCTGGGTGAGGTAGGCATGTCATGGAACTGTCAGGGCCTGTGGCAGCAGCAGAGCTGGGTGCTGTAGCATGTCATGGAACCGTCAGTGCCTGTGGCAGCAGCAGAGCTGGATGCTGTAGGCATGTCATGGAACTGTCAGTGCCTGTGACATCAGCAGAGCTGGGTGCTGTAGGAATGTCATGGAACTGTCAGTGCCTGTGGCAGTAGCAGAACTGGATGTTGTAGGCATGTCCTGGAACCATCAGTGCCTGTGGCAGCAGCAGAGCTGGGTGCTGTAGACATGTCATGGAACCGTCAGTGCCTGTGGCAGCAGCAGAGCTGGGTGCTGTAGGCATGTCATGGAACTGTCAGTGCCTGTGACATCAGCAGAGCTGGGTGCTGTAGGAATGTCATGGAACTGTCAGTGCCTGTGGCAGTAGCAGAACTGGGTGTTGTAGGCATGTCCTGGAACCATCAGTGCCTGTGGCAGCAGCAGAGCTGGGTGAGGTAGGCATGTCATGGAACCGTCAGGGCCTGTGGCAGCAGCAGAGCTGGGTGCTGTAGGCATGTCATGGAACCCTCAGTGCCTGTGGCAGCAGCAGAGCTGGGTGCTGCAGGCATGTCATGGAACCGTCAGTGCCTGTGGCAGCAGCAGAGCTGGGTGCTGCAGGCATGTCATGGAACTGTCAGTGCTTGTGGCAGCAGCAGAGCTGGGTGAGGTAAGCATGTCATGGAACTGTCAGTGCCTGTGGCAGCAGCAGAGCTGGGTGAGGTAGGCATGTCATGGAACTGTCAATGCCTGTAGCAGCAGCAGAGCTGGGTGTTGTAGGCATGTCATGGAAACATCAGTGCCTGTGGCAGCAGCAGAGCTGGGTGCTGTAGGCATATCATGGAACCGTTAGTGCCTGTGGCAGCAGCAGAGCTGGGTGCTGTATTCATGCCATGGAACTGTCAGTGCCTGTGGCAGCAGCAGAGCTGGGTGCTGTAGGCATATCATGGAACCGTCAGTGTCTGTGGCAGTAGCAGAGCTGGGTATTGTAGGCATGTCATGGAACCATCAGTGACTGTGGGCCTGTGGCAGTAGCAGAGCTGGGTGTTGTAGGCATGTCATGGAACTGGCAGTGCCTGTGGCAGCTGCAGAGCTGGGTGCTGTAGGCATGTCATGGAACCATCAGTCCCTGTGGCAGCAGCAGAGCTGGGTGAGGTAGGCATGTCATGGAACCATCAGTGCCTGTGGCAGCAGCACCAGAGCTGGTTGCTGTAGGCATGTCATGGAACTGTCAGTGCCTTTGGCAGCAGCAGAGCTGGGTGCTGTAAGCATATCATGGAACCGTCAGTGTCTGTGGCAGTAGCAGAGCTGGGTATTGTAGGCATGTCATGGAACCATCAGTCCCTGTGGCAGCAGCAGAGCTGGGTGTTGTAGGCATGTCATGAAACCATCAGTGCCTGTGGCAGCAGCAGAGCTGGGTGAGGTAGGCATGTCATGGAACCATCAGTGCCTGTGGCAGCAGCACCAGAGCTGGGTGCTGTAGGCATGTCATGGGACTGTCAGTGCCTTTGGCAGCAGCAGAGCTGGGTGCTGTAGGCATATCATGGAACCGTCAGTGTCTGTGGCAGTAGCAGAGCTGGGTATTGTAGGCATGTCATGGAACCATCAGTCCCTGTGGCAGCAGCAGAGCTGGGTGTTGCAGGCATGTCATGAAACCATCAGTGCCTGTGGCAGCAGCAGAGCTGGGTGAGGTAGGCATGTCATGGAACCATCAGTGCCTGTGGCAGCAGCACCAGAGCTGGGTGCTGTAGGCATGTCATGGAACTGTCAGTGCCTTTGGCAGCAGCAGAGCTGGGTGCTGTAGGCATATCATGGAACCGTCAGTGTCTGTGGCAGTAGCAGAGCTGGGTATTGTAGGCATGTCATGGAACCATCAGTCCCTGTGGCAGCAGCAGAGCTGGGTGTTGTAGGCATGTCATGGAACCATCAGTGCCTGTGGCAGCAGAAGAGCTGGGTGCTGTAGGCATGTCATGGAACCGTCAGTGCCTGTGGCAGCAGCAGAGCTGGGTGCTGTAGGCATGTCATGGAACCATCAATGCCTGTGGCAGCAGCAGAGCTGGGTGAGGTAGGCCTGTCATGGAACTGGCAATGCCTGTGGCAGCAGCAGAGCTGGGTGCTGTAGGCATGTCATGGAACCATCAGTGTCTGTGGCAGCATCAGAGCTGGGTGCTGTAGGCATGTCATGGAACTGTCAATGCCTGCGGCATCAGCAGAGCTGGGTGCTGTAGGCATGTCATGGAACCATCAGTGCCTGTGGCAGCAGCAGAGCTGGGTGCTGTAGGCATGTCATGCAACTGTCAGTGCCTGTGACATCAGCAGAGCTGGGTGCTGTAGGAATGTCATGGAACTGTCAGTGCCTGTGGCAGTAGCAGAGCTGGGTGTTGTAGGCATGTCCTGGAACCATCAGTGCCTGTGGCAGCAGCAGAGCTGGGTGAGGTAGGCATGTCATGGAACCGTCAGGGCCTGTGGTAGCAGCAGAGCTGGATGCTGTAGGCATGTCATGGAACCGAGACTGCCTGTGGCAGCAGCAGATCTGGGTGTTGCAGGCATGTCATGGAACTGTCAGTGCCTCTGGCAACAGCAGAGCTGGGTGAGGTATGCATGTCATGGAACTGTCAGCGCCTGCGGCAGCAGCAGAGCTTGGTGCTGTAGGCATGTTATGGAACTGTCAGTGCCTGTGGCAGCAGCAGAGCTGGGTGAGATAGGCATGTCATGGAACCATCAGTGCCTGTGGCAGCAGCAGAGCTGGGTGTTGTAGGCATGTCATGGAAACATCAGTGCCTGTGGCAGCAGCAGAACTGGGTGCTGTAGGTATATCATGGAACTGTTAGTGCCTGTGGCAGCAGCAGAGCTGGGTGCTGCATTCATGCCATGGAACTGTCAGTGCCTGTGGCAGCAGCAGAGCTGGGTGAGGTAGGCATGTCATGGAACCGTCAGTGCCTGTGGCAGCAGCAGAGCTGGGTGTTGTAGACATGTCATGGAAACATCAGTGCCTGTGGCAGCAGCAGAGCTGGGTGTTGCATGTCATGGAACCATCAGTGCCTGTGGCAGCAGCAGCAGAGCTGGGTGCTGTAGGCATGTCATGGAACTGTCAGTGCCTGTGGCAGCAGCAGAGCTGGGTGAGGTAGGCATGTCATGGAACCATCAGTGCCTGTGGCAGCAGAAGAGCTGGGTGCTGTAGACATGTCATGGAACCGTCAGTGCCTGTGGCAGCAGCAGAGCTGGGTGCTGTAGGCATGTCATGGAACTGTCAGTGCCTGTGGCAGCAGCAGAGCTGGGTGCTGTAGGCATGTCATGGGAGCGTTAGTGCCTGTGGCAGCAGCAGAGCTGGGTGCTGTAGGCATGTCATGGAACCATCAGTGCCTGTGGCAGCAGCAGAGCTGGGTGCTGTAGGCATGTCATGGAACCATCAGTGCCTGTGGCAGCAGCAGAGCTGGACAAAGGAGAACTTGCTACCAGATGAGGTATTCTACACAGCAATGTAGATTATGCATTAGCATGTGCACTGCCTTATTACAAATGCTTTATCCAACACAATACAGATGATAGGAGATGCACTGGTCTTCCTGGAGAATCAGCTGCAGGTCTACAAGGTCCAAACAGCTTTCTTCCAGCTGAACCTATAAGTCAAGAGCCAGTAGCTGTGATTTCATCTGGAAGTCCTACTGAATGTGAGTAGGTCTGCACTACATCCAGTAGCACCTATGACAGCAATGACATGATCGAGGTGGAGACTAAGAGACAGAGTTTGATAAAAGGACATGCAGTATGTTCCAGCAAGACCATCTTCAAACAAGTACCGTCTCAGAGGTGGACCATACGACTACTGCAGCAGAACTTGTGCAATTCTCCAAGCCTTTTACCACCCCCACTGCAGTTTGTTAGGGGTCCGAATGGAGAGATGATAAGTCAGCAAGCAAAGGAGAGTAGTATTGCTGAAACTGAATTCATCCTCAAGTCTTGGTGAGTACCTTCATGAGGTGGACCCTGTTTTTCACAAAACCTCACCAAGACGACACTGATATATAGACTGTATTTATTTAGCATATATCACAGACAGAAGTAGGTCAAAAATTAAAAAAAGATAACTGAGTGCACAAGACCCAGGGTAAAATGTGCCCAATCCTGGTAGGTGCTCTGGTGCCAGGACTGGAAATAATGACAGTGTAGAATCCTGAAAATACGGAAACATTTCTACAATAGGGCAAGGTCAGCCCAGGGGATTGATAGCCCCCCTCTTGTAGACGAAAGTAGCAGTCCACAAAATTCACAAAATCTGATAGACCAAAGAACAGCCATAAAAATAGAGTGGACTATTGAGGATAAGAAAGGAATTATGTATTGTTACTATTATGCAAAAAGCCCAGAATTTCCAGACACAAGATATACACAAAGATTAAGAGACAAATTAGAGGAAAGAAAAATACTTCCACAAGAAAAACTGCCAGAAGCTTCAAATAAAAATGTGTGTTTATTAATACAACAGATTTGTGAAAAACAGTATATAGAGCAAGAAACCTTGATCTGTTTGGAAAAAAGAAGCATCTGAGGAAGTGCAAAAATATAAACAACAAAACAGAGAGATTTTTGAAACGTATAAAAAAAAAATATGGACATGGGAAAGAAAGAGATATTTGATATGGTGCAATATTTATGCAAAGGAGAAAGCCAAATTAATCAATATAAAGAAGGCAGCCCCAAGATATTCAAAGGGAAATACAGACAAAGGCATCCAGATATGGAAAATTTCACAATAAAAAATAATATCACAAAGAGGGAATGTAGAAAAGAAGATTAGTAAATCAGAAGTTAAGAAAATGGAAGTTGAAGTTACGGAATGACTGTGAATTGAACGATTTGGTGTAGAAGGTTTAACACAGGTTACATCATAGCATGATGGAACGAGTCCCCAAAGTAAGGAGAAACAGGAAGATCAGGAGACATCTGAAGAACAAATATGGACATGGGAAAGAACAAAAAAGATTCAATAATGTGTAATATCTATGCAAAGGAGAAAGCAAAACTAATCAATACAAAAAAAGCAGCACCAAAGACATTTGAAGAGAAATACAGGGAAAGGAATTCAGACATGGAAAACTTTACGATACAAATAATAAGAAGACAAAGAGGAAAAGTAGAAAAGGAGATTAGTAATGGAGAAGTTAAAGAAATAGAAATTGAGGTTATGGAGTACCTGCGAGGTGTAGGATTCAGTGTAGAAAATCTAACTCGGAAAGTACCACAACAGGATAGAGCAATGGACATTCAAATTATGGGGAAACCAGTGGAACGGGAAACAACTGGTCAGGTGCCATATGAAGATATTTTGGAATCTTCCACAGGAAACCAGTATAAACATTCACTTGAAGCTGAACAGCACAGGAAGGAACAGGAAACTGTGGAAACTCTGATGCAGTCAGTGTTGAGGAGTGATAGGCCAGAGAGTTCCCATATGACAGAGCAACAGATGGCACAGGATGAAATTGAAGGGAATGTGTCAGGAGAAGATGCTATAGAGCTTTCTATAGAATGCCCGCTGGAAATGGAAAACAAAAAATGTGCCCTCAGTTTACAAGAAAATGGTCTAAGAGAATAGTTGCTTGATTTAATACAGACAGACATATTAAGTTCAATGAAAGAAATAGACTGCAGAAGGTCAATAAAACCCAAAAAGTCAGAAGTTTGATAAAAAAGAAATGAACACAGTAATTAGGACTGTCCATAGAGATCCATGCGATATAACAGAAGTAAACAGAATATATTACTGTGCAGCTAAATTAATAACTGATAAAGTTCTAGCACAGGAACATAGGGTAGTAACGGAAAGGAAGGGGAGAAATGTAATACCATTATGGGAGTATCAAACAGAGAAAACTATAAAGCAATTAAGACAAGAAATGTCACTGTTAGAAGAGTATAGAAGAGGGAACAGATCAACAAAAATACTTAGAAAGACAAATGTGATAAAAGCAAAGTGCAGTATTAGAAAAGATCAGGATCTATCAGACACTATTGCAAATAATAAACTAAAAATCTCAGCACAGGCAGAAAAACGTAGAAAATACGCAGGTAAATATAAAGGAAAAGTACAAAATAAGCAATCTATTGATGACCCAAAAAGTTTTATAAAGAACTGGGAAACAAGGTACAAGGAATTGAAAGACCACCAAAAAAAGAAGAAATGGATACATTTTGGAGCAGTATTTATGAAGATCCTGTGGAACATAACAAAGATTCTAAATGAATAGAAGAAGTAAAAGAAAGAATAAGAAATTTAAAGGTACAATACATGAAATGGGATTAAGTGACAGCCAGAGAGATTGAAACAAAGTTAAGAAAAGCCTCTAAATGGAAAACCTCAGGCCCAAATGAGTACCTAACTTCTGGTTAAAAGTATTAGCATCTTTGCACGGAGATTTAGCCATGAGTAAGAAGTATTTATATGTGCACCCGAACAGACACCAACCTGGCTAACAAAAAGAAAAACAATCCTCCTACTTAAGAGTGAATCTGCAAGCTACCCAAAAAAATTATAGACCGATAACTTGCCTTCCTATGACGTATAAACTTTACACTGGAATTGATGCCGACAGAGTTTATAGTCATTTAGAAGAAAACTCAATTATGGCAATACAGCAAAAGGGTAATAAAAGAAAGGCATATGGAACAAAGGATCATTTGTTGTTAAATAAAGTCATAGTGGAGAACTGTAAAAAGAGGAAGAATTTAAGTATGGCATGGATTGACTACAAAAAAGCATTTGATAGTATCCCGCATTAATGGATAAAAGAGTGCTTACAAATGTATAAGATACACCCTACATTGATCGACTACATTACAGTGACCATGAAACAGTGGCAGACTACTTTGCAATTAAGCCACAATAAAGGACAAAGTATTATCCCAGGAATAAACATTCAAAGGGGGATATTCCAGGGTGACTCCCTGTCACTGTTGCTATTCTGCCTTACCCATAACCCATTAAGCTGTCTACCTAACAGCTTAGGCCATGGCTATAATTAGGCTTGTAGAAAACAGCAAAGTGTAAAGACTTCTCATCTTCTCTTTGTCGATGATTTAAAACTGTATAGCTCATCAGATGAGGAACCGAAAGCACAACTGCAAGTAGTCACAACCTTTTCAAATGATATACAAATGTCATTTGGTCTTGATAAATGTGCAAAAGCAACCTTTAAAGCAGGAAAACTGCAGCACCAAGAAAACTTCAGTTTTGAGACAAGAATGTGATATAAAAGAACTTGAGCAGAGGGAGTGCATAAATATTTGGGAATTGATGAAGGATCACCAATAAAACATGAACAAATGTGAATAAAACTTAGTAAGGAATATTTAGAAGACTTAAATTAATCCTGAAAACAGTGTTGACATCTAGGAACAAAATTCAAGCTATAAACCAATTTGCTCTTCCTGCCCTAACTTACAGTTTTGGAGTGACTGACTGGCCCCAAAATGTGTTGATAGATTAGACAGTAAAACAAGAAGGATGCTTCATGCTCACCAAATGATTTATAAAAATCAGTGCATACCAAGAGCATATATTCCCCATTCCGAAGGAGGTATGGGCCTCCTTGAAATTGATTACATGTATAGATTTGCAATTGTGGGACTCCACACATACTGTATCTGCTGACCTCACAAGACCCAAATGTAGTGAAAGTTTTGAAACATGAGGAGAATTCATCTAAGATGACTTCTCTGCTTAGTCTAGCAGAAACATATCAGCGTCAAGCAGGAATGGAAATCAAACCAAAGTAGATAAAAATCAGGCAGCAACTGAATGTGCCCAAAAAACAAAGAAAGAATATAAGGATGAGAATGTGCCAAAAAACAAAAGAAACAATATCAGGATGAGAAGGCAAGAAATGTGGAAAATGCATAAACATAGTTAGAAGTACAGAAAACTTCTGGAAGAACCTCATGTTGATCAGCAATGAACGCAGGAATGGTTAAGGAGAGGTAAATTCAAACCAAGAGATGAAAGGTTAATACTGGTGGCCCAAGATAGTGTACTGCATACATGTTGGTTTACAAAGTCCATTGAACATGTGGGAGAAACAGACAAATGTAGGTTTTGTAAAACAGAATTGGAATCAGTAGCACAACCCATTGCTGGTTGTGACATATTAATGGCAGAAGGACTGCATACTGAAAGGCATAATAGTGTGGCAAGACTGTTGCACTGGGTATTGTGAATACATTATGGTACTGAAGTGGCTGAAAAACACTGGAAACATCAGCTACAAAGCATCATAGAAAATTATGAAGTCTACATCACATGAGATCACCCATTACCAACAGTTCAAAAGACAGATGCTAGAAAACTGGATATAGTGATCCATGAAAAGAAGACAAAAGTAGCATTGATCATTGAAATAACCACACCCAGTGACTACAGTGTCTTGCATACAGAGAGACACAAAGTCATACAATATCAGGATTTGCAGGCAGAAATGAGAGCAATGTGGAAAAAAAAATACCCAGACAGTTCCAATAGTAGTAGGAGCAACAGGTCTTGTAAAAAAGCATCTACAATCATATTTAGATATGTTACCAATACATGTGACCCCATACAAATTGCAGAAGGAGTCATTACTAGGCACACTGGGGGTGCTGAGAAGAGCACTTCTAGCTGACATCAAAGATTGAAACAATACGACTTTCATGAACTTAAAAAAGACAGTTTGTAGCACCACAAACTATGCCATCAAAAAAGATTATGATATTAGCTTGTACAAACACAGTAGTTTTACAGACATGGATAAAAAGACTATCTTGACTGTACAGTGCCTACCTCCTGAAGGCTTTGAGTTCCCTAAGCAGTTCATGGGATATTCTGGAAGCCAGTAAAACAGAACACTCAGTGCACCAGTTCTGCACAAATTCAGTTTTGCACGCTATTCACAGAGAGATGGTGTCTTCTGTGGTCCACAGCTAGAGATTGTGTTGGTCTCCATGCCTATGACCAACTGGTCTAATGTGAGGAAGATTCTAGAATGACATAGCAAGTCAAAGGACAATGGAAATGCACTTGGAAAATCAGAGGCATTTCTAAAAGTATGCTCTGGCCAACTGCAAACAGCTTATCAGTGCATTGCACAAAAAGATAAGAAGTTGCAGGAACACACAGTTCATGCCTTTAGACATATCTTGATACATTTGACACTGCGGAAAACAGACATGCAAAGGAAACATTAATGCATTGCTGGAATGCATGGCAGAAGTGGACTCTATACTATCTATTGCTGACCATTTAAGGGAGGGTCCATGAAATGCAGTGTTTACTTCAGTATAAATTCAAATTGAAATTATTAACCTTACTGGGTTACAGGTAGTGAGGAAAATTTTAAGTAGAGTTGAAGAAGCAAAGTTTTTCAGTTTAATTGCTGATGGAACAACTAACATTTATCATAATGACCAAGCGACTCTGACTCTAAGTTATGTTCCTAGAAGTGACAGAAATGTGAAATCCATGAAGATTTCATTGAAGTTTTTGAAGCATATGACATCATAGGAAAACCTTAGCTGACCTTTTTCTGCAGAGACTCACAGCATGGGGTGTAGATAAGGAGCTGTTGCAAGGACAAGGCTATGACAGAGGAAGCAACATGTTTGGATACATTAATGGTGTTGTTGTTGTATCTTTCAAATTTTCCCGGTTAGGGGTCGCCACAGCGGAACTCTGGTCCGCTAATGATTGGCAGTAGATTTTTACATACCGAGTTGCCAGCCCTGACGCACAACCTTCAACGAAGGTACGCCCATTCACGCATGTCTCCACACAGAAGACGCTTTAGCTGAAAATCGAACAGGACGTCTTACTGTGAGGCGACAACGCTACTGCAGCACCACCAATCAAGCCCAGTTTCCAGAAGCTGTATACACTGCCTGCAAAGCACACAGCCTCAACACTATTATAGTTCACTCGTGCAATGTGTGATATGGCAAACACTCTTAGATGTGCAGAAAAGTAATTTCAATGATCAATTTGTATACTAAATGTAGTAATGCATATTTAGCCCACATTAAGGAATTCACACAGTTGCCATGTGGGTATGAATATAAAGATGAAGACAGAAGTACCTCACTTCAGGCACCAGGCAACACCCAGTGGATGAGTCAGGCTGATTGCCTACACAGGTTCAAAAAAATATGCAACCCTTGTCACCACCACTTTAGACAGTACTGCTGAGTATGACAAAGCTGCTGACAAACATCTGTACTGTATCAGAAGGTTTGATTTCATTGTAGCTCTGGTTACAGTGGAGTCTGTGCTTGACATGATTAAGCCACATCATCTGTACCTGCAGCAGGAATAGATTGACTTGATTCGGGCTTGTGAAGAAACAAAGGTTGTCACTGTTACTCCTCAAGAAATGAGATCAAATGCTGGCAATGCTTTTCTACAATTGCATAAAGACATCAGACAGCTGGCAGCCAGAGAAGAAAGAGACATTGATGCTGCTGACTCAAATAAGTACTATCGAAGGAACACATTCTTCCCATTCCTGGATCATGTCAGAGGAGAAATAAAAAATCAACTTGCAGAATGCCCCCCACATTTCATTGCACGGTATCTGGTGCCAAACATACTGCATGATTTGGAAGATGAGAAAGTGGTGGCATTTTACAACTTACATAAGACTGACCTATCAGGTCTTCACAGATTCAAAAATGAGCTTCAGCAGTGGGTGGCCAGATGGAGTACAGGTGCACGGCAGAAGCAACCAACCACCATCTTTTTACCCTGCAGCAGTTGAAACCAGCATTTTTATAAAAATATAAACAGTGCAGTAACAATTCTGGACACCATGCCAGTGAGTGGTTCCTCTGCAGAGAGGTCAGTCAGTGCTTGCTGATGCATTAAGACTTGGCTGCGCAACACTATGTCTGATGTACTCTTATGTGGATTGGCCTTAATGCACATACATGATGATATTAAAGATGATATTACCCAGGTGCTGAAAGACTTTGATCCATGTAATGATCACCAGTTTAATATCTTTCCAAGGCAATACAGTAGACCATCAGGATGATGGCAGCTGGGTAGTCATGTCTGGTGGTACACTGCCATGTGGTTGATAGTATGCTGCCACACTGGGGTGGCCTCCCCTTTGAAATGGATTGTAGGATGATTACTGCAAATGGTTTAGACCATTTTTGTTAAATGAAACAACACCAGAGCAGTCAACACCTCCCAGCATCAGTTAGGTCTTACTTTCCACTGTGTTTGAGATGCTTTGTGTGAATGAACTCTCTGTGGGAGTGGCCATCTTCTGGTAGAGGGGTTTGTCGAAGTGAATGGCTCAGGCTGGCTTCTCCTTTTGACTGGGTTGTGGGCTGCTTCCTGCAAATGTCTTAGGCTCCTATTAAATGCACCAAACCCAGAGCACCCAACAGCCCAGACTAGTTGGCTTCCCTTTGGACTGGACTGCAGGCTGTTTATTGTGAAAGCTTTTGTTAAAGGCACCAAAGCCAGAGTAGTTAGCAGCCCAGTTGACTTCTCCTTCTGGGTGGGGAGGGTGGTAGTGGTGATGGTAGTTTGTCTCTGTGTTTAGTGATGGTGGTGGTTTGTGCCTGTGTTAAGTGGTGGTGGTGGTTTGTGTCTGTGTATGTGTGGCGGTGGTGGTGGTGCTGCTGGTTTGTGTGTGTGTGTGTGTGTGTGTGCATGTGCGTGTGTGCGTGTGTGCGTGTGTGCGTGTGTGTGTGTGTGTGTGCGTGTGTGCGTGTGTGTGTGTGTGTGTGTGTGTGTGTGTGTGTGTGTGTGTGTGTGTGTGTGGCTGTCGTTTGTCTGTGGTGTGGGTGTGACTAGACATCTTTGGGACTGGCTACCTTGATATGGTACAGGGGCTTGTTGCAGTGAATTCCAGAAGGTACAAAAAGAAGTCTCAAACCTCCCCAAAACCAGGGACACTTCAATAAGTTTTAATGACTATTTATGAGACCATGTGACCCTCTCCCAGCCTGGCCCTATTTTTTCTTCAGGAATGTCTGAATCTCCATTTTTCACTTTGGCAGCAGGTTTTTCATACAAATGGGTTCCAAAAATCATCCACCAGGGTTACAGATGACAGTGGGGAGCAATTCCTCCTTTCCAGGGGGGGCATTCCTCATCCTGCAGATCAGACTGTTTTGTTTCCTGGTGTGTGTCTGTGTGTGTGTGTGTGTGTGTGTGTGTGTGTGTGTGTGTGTGTGGTTGTGGTTTGTCTGTGGTGTGGGTGTGACTAAACATCTTTGGGACTAGCTACCTTGATATGGTACAGGGGCTTGTTGCAGTGAATTCTAGAAGGTACAAAAAGAAGTCTCAAACCTCCCCAAAACCAGGGACACTTCAATAAGTTTTAATGACTATTTATGAGACCATGTGACCCTCTCCCAGCCTGGCCCTCTTTTTTCTTCGGGAATGTCTGAATCTCCATTTTTCACTTTGGCAACAGATTTTTTCATATAAATGGGTTCCAAAAATCATCCACCAGGGTTACAGATGACAGTGGGGAGCAATTCCTCCTTTCCAGGTGGGGCATTCCTCATCCTGCAGATCAGACTGTTTTGTTTCCTCTTGTTCATCACATGCTGTCCCAAGGAGTGATAGAACCAGTTCCTCCTTTGCAAGTGGGGAAATGGTTTTATTCAAGGATGTTCCTAGTCCCAAAGAAAGAAAGCACTTGGAGACCAGTTCCGGATCTTTCTTTACTAAACCTGTTTGTGATAGTGCCCAAATTCAAAGTGATGTCAGTTCACAACCTTTTGCTTCTTCTTCCTCTTTCAAGTATCCGGGTAACACTACACTTAAAAGATACTTATCATCACATTCCTATTCATCCAGACATCAGGTGTTTCTTAAAGTTTTGTGTGTCTGTGTCAAAATATTAATTCAGTGTCTTACCCTTTGGACTATCCACTGCACTAAGAGTGTTTGCAAATGTCTAGCTCCAGTAAGAGCTCATTGCAGGCTACAGGATAGCCACATGTTTTTCTTTATTTGGATGACTTGCTTATCTTTGCAGAGACTTTTTTCAAAATATCAGGAATCTTCCTCTTGGGTGAAAGATCTTTTGCACAAGCTGGGATTCCAAGAGAAAATTCAAGACTTGTATTGCCCTTAGATTTCCCTGTAACCTGGTATATATTGGAGGAAGCAAAAGAATGTTTAGAACCCGGTTACAGGAACATGTTAGGGACATAAAAAAAAAACAAAAAATAGAGAGTTCTGTTGCTGTTCACTTTATGGAATGTCATAATAGTGACTTTACATAATTATAATGAACTATGTTGGAAAAAGTATTTGTCAAATTGGATGATGCTGCTATGTTAAAAGACTTTTGTTTAAAGAATCTGTTTTTATACTTAAATATAATAACTTTGCACCTCATGGGCTGAATTGTGAGATTAATTGGAAGTATTTGATTTAATTAATAGAATGGTGGTCTGTAGGATGACATTGGTGATCAAGAAGAGGAGAACAAGTGTGAGAGCAGTGCCAAGGATCAAATGGTGGTAGTTGAAAAAGGGTGATTGTGAGGTGTTCAGGGAAGAGTTAAAACAGGCACTGGGGGACAGTGAAAAGTTACCAAATAGCTGGGTAACTACAGCAGAGATGGTAAGGGAGACAGCTAGAAAGGTTCTTGGTGTGACATCTGGACAGAGGAAAGAGGACAAGGAGATCTGGTAGTGGAATGAGGAAGTACAGGAGAGTATACAGAGGAAGAGGCTGGCAAAGAAGAAGTGGGATTGTCAGAGAGATGAAGAAAGTAGACAGGAGTATAAGGAGATGAGGAGCATGGCAAAGAGAGAGGTGGTGAAGGCTAAGGATAAGGCATACAGAGAGATGCATGAAAGGTTGGACACTAAAAAGGGAGAAAAAGACCTGTACCAATTGGCTAGACAGAGGGACCGAGCTGGGAAAGATGTGCAACAGGTAAGGGTGATAAAGGATAGTGAGGGAAATGTACTCACAAGCGAGGAGAGTGTGTTGAGCAGATGGAAAGAGTACTTTGAGGGGCTGATGAATGAAGAGAATGAGAGAGAGAGAAGGTTGGATGATGTGGGGATAGTGAATCAGGAAGTGAAACAGATTAGCAAGGAGGAAGTATGGATAGCTATGAAGACGATGAAGAATGGAAAGGCTGTTGGTCCAGATGACATACCAGTGGCAGCATGGAGGTGCTTAGGAGAAATGACAGTGGAGTTTTTAACCAGATTGTTTAATGAAATCTTGGAAAGTCAGAGGATGCCTGAGGAGTGGAGAAAAAGTGTTTTGGTACCTATTTTTAAGAATAAGGGTGATGTGCAGAGCTGTAGTAACTACAGAGGGATAAAACTGATCAGTCACAGCACAAAGTTATGGGAAAGAG
This sequence comes from Protopterus annectens, assembly GCF_019279795.1. Classification (NCBI taxonomy): domain Eukaryota; kingdom Metazoa; phylum Chordata; order Ceratodontiformes; family Protopteridae; genus Protopterus; species Protopterus annectens. Next base: position 985,297,926 of record NC_056732.1, on the reverse strand, counting down.
TGGTGGAAGCTAGGTTAAGAAGGGACGTGATGATTAGCGATCAGCAGTATGGTTTCATGCCAGGAAAGAGCACTACAGATGCGATGTTTGCTCTGAGAGTGTTGATGGAGAAGTACAGAGAAGGTCAGAAGGAGTTGCATTGTGTCTTTGTGGACTTGGAGAAAGCATATGATAGGGTGCCTAGAGAGGAGTTGTGATATTGTATGAGGAAGTCAGGAGTGGCAGAGAAGTAGGTAAGAGTGGTACAGGATATGTACGTGGGTAGTGTGACAGTGGTGAAGTCTGCAGTGGAAGTGACAGATGCATTTAAGGTGGAGGTGGGATTACATCAAGGATCAGCTCTGAGCCCTTTCTTATTTGCAGTGGTGATGGACAGGTTGACAGACGGGATCAGACAGGAGGCCCCATGGATTATGATGCTTGCAGATGACATTGTGATTTGTAGTGACAGTAGGGACCAGGTTGAGGAGACCCTGGAGAAGTGGAGATATGCTCTAGACAGGAGAGGAATGAAGGTCAGCAGGACTATAGACAGAATATGTGTGTGCGAATGAGAGGAAGGATAGAGGGATGGTGAGGATGCAGGGAGTAGAGTTGACGAAGGTGGATGAGTTTAACTACTTGGGATCAACAATTCAGAGTAATGGTGAGTGTGGAAGACAGGTGAAGAAGAGAGTACAGGCAGGGTGGAATGGGTGGAGAAGTGTGCCAGGAGTGATTTGTGACAGACTGGTACCAGTAAGAGTGAAAGGGAAGGTCTACAAGAGGGTAGTGAGTACAGCTATGTTGTATGGGCTGGAGACAGTGGCATTGACAAAAAGGCAGATGAGGAGTCAGAGCTGGAAGTGGCAGAGTTAAAGATGTTAAGATTTGCACTGGGTGTGACAAGGATGGACAGGATTAGGAATCAGTATATTAGAGGGTCAGCTCAGGTTGGACAGTTTGGAGACAAAGTCAGAGAGGTGAGATTGCATTGGTTTGGACATGTGCTGAGGAGGGAAACTGGGTACATTGGGGAAAGGATGCTAAGGATGAAGCTGCCATGTAAGAGGAAAAGAGGAAGGCCTAAGATAAGGTTTATGGATGTGGTGAGAGAGGACATGCAGGGGGTTGGTGTGAAAGAGCAATATGCAGAGGACAGGAAGACATGAAAACAGATGATCCGCTGTGGCGACCCCTAATGGGAACAGCCGAAAGAGAAGAAGAAGAAGGTTTTATTGTTTTATTGATGTGTGTATATAAGTGGAATGAATCTGAATGTTAGTCACTTCTTGAAGGCTGTATTGGCTAAGGCACTGACGTTTATTCAATAAATGGCTTGTAACTGTTGCCAGTTGTATTGGTGTATTGCTTTCTACCCTTGCCGGTGTTTTTTTAGAAAATTCAAGTCTCTCTTGACTCCCTCACACAGGACTGTGTTCCTGGGATGTCAACTTGACACCTCCATTCAAACAGCCTTTCTTCCATAAGGAAATAAATAGAGTTTTATTTAAATCTATTTCTATGTTTTTCCACTCAGACTTCAGTCACTGTGAAGGACTACCACATTTTGGATCATACGGTATCTATGATTCTCATCATACCCATGGCAAGACCCCACATGTGAAAGATACAATGGTATCTAAACACTCTTTGGTCCCAGCATCAACTGCGTTTAGCTTTTCAAATCCCATTACTGGGGTTTGTCAAAAAAGAAATCACTTGGTGGAAACAACATATATCCTAAAGTCAAGGTCTCCCCTTCTCCCTCCCAACTCCAAAGCAGTCAGTCACCACAGGTGCTTCAGACTTTGCTCGGGAAACTGTTTCAGGAGAGATAAAACTGCAGGTGGTGTGGGACAACAAGTACAAATGCAAGCACATAAATATCATGGAGATGCTTGCCCTGATTAAGGCACTCAATTCTCTGATCCATCTGTGGTTCCCAGGACCTCTTCAAGTGGTTGCGGACAATACCACAGTGATGTGATACTTCATCAAGCAAGGAGGAAACTGGGTCATACCCCATTTACAAACTAGCCATGTTAGCTTGGAATACAGCTTCACAGCACAAGCTCAATCTACAGGCATCCTACTTTCTGACAGAGCAAAATTTTGTGACAAACAAACTGAGCAGGATCACGGCAGACCCTCACTAATGGAAACTAGATCCAGAGGTCTTGTAAGATTTGATACATCTGTGGGGAGTTCCGTAAGAAGACTTCTTTGTCTCATCTCTGAACAATCAACTGGCAAAATTCTGTTCCAGGATTCCATGAAAAAAGTCCACGAAGAGAGAAGAGGAATGTTCCTGTATGCCTTTCCACACCTTCCACTAATATCCAATGTACTTCTCAAGATTCAGAAGGAATCTCTTCCAAGATCATTGTGGTGACTCTTTTCTGACCCAGGCAACCATGGTTCTCCCTTCTTTTGAAAATGGTCAGGGACAATTGCCACAAGCTTACTCACAGAATGCATCTACTCACACAAGAACAGGGGTGTTTGATACACCCGAACATTAATCATCTTCAGCTGACTGCCTGAATGATAGAGTCTTAATTCCTTTTAGGCACCTTTTTTCTGAGGACATGCAGCAGGTACTAATGGAGGCAAGAAAGCCTTCTGCTAGCAAATCATATATTAACAAATGGAAAAAGTTTTCTAGTTGGTGCCAACAACATAACCAACACCCATTCAGGGCTAGTTGTTCTATGGTTTTATAACATTTGTGTGAGTTACTATTCTACGACTTTTCTTATTCCTCGGTCAAGATTCATTTATCAGCCAATTCAGCATGTCTGCCCATGGACCCTCCTCTTTCAAGGCAGTCGCATGTCAAAATGTTCTTGAAAGGAGTTTTGCTTAGGAGGCCTCCATGTAAACTGGTGGACCCTCCTTGGGATCTTGTGTTAGAGAAACTAACACTTGTTCTATTTGAACCAGCTAATCTGGATGACTTGAGGATCTTAATATAGAAAACAGTTTTATTGATTGCGCTGACTCTGAAAGAAGGGTATCTGAATTACGAGCTCTTATGGTGAATCAACCCTACCTCATTTTCCACAAGGACATGGTTTCTTTGAGAACTAATCATTCTGTTATGCCTAAACTGGTATCTAAGTTTAAGTCAAACTATCCATCTCCCTGTTTTCTTTCCTGAACCTAAAAATGAGGGAGAAAGGTTACTCCATACCTTGGATGTCCATAGACAACTCAGGTTCTATCTTAACAGAACTAAATCTTTTAGATCATCAGATGAATTGTTTGTTTCTTGTAAAGGTAAGAAGAAGGGACAACCTGTGCCAAAACTGACTATTTCCAAATGGTTGTCTAAGGTGTTTGTTATACTCACCATGACAAATCTATTCCAGGCAGGGTCAAGGCCCACTCTACAAGGACCCTGGCTTCTTCTATGGCTTTATGGAAAGGGTTGGATTCTAGAAGTATTCTAGAAGCTGCTACTTGGTCCTCTGTACATACTTTTACAAAGCACTACAAGCTGGATTCCTGCTCTAGGTATAAATCATGCTTTGCTAGGACCATTCTCCAGGGGCTCCTGGACCCTTCTCCTTCCACTTCCCAAATACAGTTAGCTATGGTAATCTACCCATATAGCTTAGGCTACTGCAGCAGTGATCAATACAATGAACATAGTACAGTTGTGTAAGTTGAATTTACCATAACTGTAAATGTTTGAATAACCACTGCTGAAGTGGGTGCTCACTCCCTCCATTCTCCTTAATTTTGGTGTGTTTTTATGCCAGCGTCTCAGGGTGTGGACTTTTATTTTTTGTTATTCCTTGCCTTGTCCTTTCAGTGCTCAGCCTCCCTCTTTCTCTGCTGGCAGGAAAGCTCTGAATGGCTCTGTTCCCAAACTTGTCTTTTAGTCATCTCAGTTCGAGCTGCTTGACAGTTTGGCTACATTGAAGGTGCCATGAAGCTTTGGAAACTAGGCAGCTGTTATATCCTTGGCAGGATATAACCCACATAGCTAAGGCTACTGCAACAGTGATCATTCAAACATCTATTGTAATGATAAGTTCAACTTACACAACTGTACTTTCTACTCTCTAATGAATTGCAAATATTGTGTTATCAACATAGGTATACTCCTCTTTGATATCGTATACTTTATCATTTATTAAAGCAATATAAAGGACTCATTCTAGTAAAGCAAGACCCCATTAGAAATGTGTTTTTCTTTTTCTACACAGACTTAATTTGCTGTGGGTTTGTGACCCAGACAGTATTTAAGTCAAGTCCCCTTATTACTTAATTAACCATTCAAGTAATACAGTAGTATGACCTAGACACAATATGCTTGCATGAACCCCTTTTGCTGTTGATTTGTTTTCCAAGTAGTGCTTTACCTGATTACTTCATTATTTTGTTAACCTCTCAATCAATATCGTATTAACTTTTTGCTAATGACTACTTTGCATGTACTGGGCTACAAGACACATGCATGCCTGTATCTGTACACAGTCTAGACATTACAGTGATTCATAGAAAATAATTACCCTAACATCACATCATGCACCCACAAACATACATCTACACAGACAGACACACACACACCACACACACACACACACACACACACACACACACACACACACACACACACACACACACACACACACACATCTCCCCTGCTGCAACTCATGGCAGACTGGATAACCCACTATGTGAATACATTGTTTCGAGTTATCTTGTGTTTGTATCTACTCAGGCACAGTGTACTGATCTGGAGATGTCTGTATGAGACTAACATAATGCAGACTATCAGGTAGTATACCAGGCTGTAAAAATACAGATTCCAACCCAAATATGCAGTAAACCTTGGGCAGATGCTTGTTGGGCTCAAGGAAACTAAAGTCACTGTGAAAGCCACAGACAGACACTCAAAAAAGTACAGTTTTGTACCTACCATAAATGTAGATGTTCGAGGATCCACATTGCTGCAGTCCTAACTATTGGGGTAGTCCGCTGTCCAGTCGGCCCGAATACCAAAGTATATGGCTGACGTCGGTCACGGCGCATTAGACTGACGTCAGTACGTCAGGGTACTAATGCGCATGACCGACGTCATATCCTCAGTCTTTTCTTGCCCCAGATGTCAGAAGACCCTAAAAAGACAAGGCCAAAACCAAAAACACCAAACATACCTGCACCAAAAATATATACAATATATACAAAGGTACCAGAATATAATCTCACCTACACAACCACCCCTAAACACAGAGGGGAAGGAGGGAGGGTAAATTGGACTGCAGCAATGTGGATCCTCGAACATCTACATTTATGGTAGGTACAAAACTGTACTATGTTCTTCATTCCACATTGCTGCAGTCCTAACTATTGGGTAGAATCCCAAAGCAGAGGTAAGGGAGGCTGGCAAATCATAAGGAAGCAGGAGCTGATAACATGCCTTGCAAAATAGCTGTGGCAAAACCAGCCCTAGACTTAGAGTAGAGAGGAAGGTGGTAATGCTTAAAGTATGCACTGAACTCCAAGTAGCTGCCTCCAAAATATCCTTAGTTGCCACCCCCCTTAGAAATGCTGTTGAAGTGGCAGTAGCCCTAGTGGAATGAGGCCTAATCCCAGCTGGAATCTCCTTGCCATGATGGGAATAACAAAATGCAATGCAAAACCCAATCCACCTAGAAATAGTTTGTTTTGACACAGGCTTGCCCTGAACTCAAAGCAAAAGAAACAAACAACTGCTGAGACTGCCTAAAATCCTTAGTCCTGCTTAAATAATAACGCAATTGCCTGTGTACATCTAAAGTGTGCAAAATCTTTTCCCCTTTATTTTGGGGATCTGCATAAAAAGTAGGCAAATGAATAGTTTGGTTTAAAGCCACACTAGAAACCACCTTAGGCATAAAGGAAGGATTAGTGCGTAATGATACCTATCCTTATGAAAAACCCAAAAAGGCTCAACCGCCATAAGGGCCTGCAACTCAGAAACCCTTCTAGCAGAAGTAATGGCCAACAAAAAAGCAGTCTTCCATGACAAGTATTTCAGTTCAGCAGTAGCGAGGCTCAAAAGGTTGTAGAGTAAGTTTCTCCAACACAAAATTGAGGTCCCAAGCAGGAGTAGGAGCTCTACGTGGGGGTCTTATATTCTTTGCCCCTCTAAGAAATTGCTTGAACAAAGGATGTGAAAACAATGGTGGGTCACAATCATAGTGAGCTGAAATTGCTGCAGCATGAATCTTAATGGAAGAGAAAGACAAACCTTTGTCCAATAACTCAGTATGATATTGAAGAGCCACACTCAAATTAGGCTCAGAAATCTCCAAACTCTTTGCTGCAGTCCAAAATAAAAATCTCTTCCATTTTTCTGCGTACACTTTCCTTGTACTAGGTCTTCTGGCTTCCATAATCACATTTAAAACTTGTTGAGGAAGCTGAGACCTGCTGTCTTTCAAAACAGAATATGCCAGGCTGTTAGATGAAGAGAGTGAAGCTTGACATTGAGCAGACGACCGTCCCTCTGAGACAACAGGTGTGGAATCAAGGGTAAAGGCCATGGAGGCTTCCTTACCAGACTCCTCAGTAATGGGTACCAGTGCTGCCGAGGCCAATCTGGAGCTATCAAAATCATCCTTGGCTTGTCTTGTCTGACCTTTAGAAGCACCTTTGGGAGAAAAGGCAGAGGTGGAAAAGCATACACATGAAGATTTTTCCAACTGAAAGAAAGAGCATCCACTTTCCAAGCTGTGTGATGAAATCCCTTCGTGCAAAACTTTGGCAGCTGGTGGTTTATTGGAGAAGCGAACAGATCTATGTCTGGAGTTCCCCATGACACTGTCAATTTTTGAAATACATGAAGATCCAGTTTCCACTCGTGGGGATCCATGATTTGTCTGCTTAACACATCTGCTAAGGAGTTCTGTGCTCGGCAGAAACCTTGCCTGAAGAGTTAGTTGCAAGCTGAGCGCAGTCTCCCATAAAATCATTGCTTGTCTGCACAATGGGTAAGAATGTGTTCCCCCTTGTTTGTTGATGTACCACATGACAGTTGTGTTGTCTGTTAGAATCAACACCTGCCCTGGAAGAAGTAACTCCTTGAAAGCCATTAATGCAAACTGGACTGCTAACATCTCTTTCATGTTGATATGTAGATGCTGTAGTCTGGCAGGCCACTTGTCTTGTATCCACTTTCCATTTAGATGAGCTCCCCAAGCAATGTCTGAGGCATCTGTCGTTAGAATCTGACTTGCCTCTGGCCGGGTCACAGAGAGTCCCTCGTTTAGGTGACATTCCTGAGCCCACCACAAAAATTCCTTTTGAATGCAAGGTATTATTTGAATGACAGTGTCCAAATCCTGGCAGTGCTGTGTCCACAGATTTTGAGATACCATTGTAGCTTCCTCATATGCAGTTTGGCATTGGGAAGCACCAGAATACAAGATGCCATGAACCCTAAGGCTTGAAGGACTGTCCTTGCAGTCAGCCCGGACTGAAGAGATAGTTGATGGAAGTAACTGGAAAGATTCTTTTGTTTGTCCGGGGTTAAAAAGGCCATCTGGGCTGCTGTATTCAGTCTCACACCCAGAAAGCACATGTCTTGAGAGGGTACTAGACTGGACTTTATTTCATTCACAGAATACCCTAGGCATCTTAGCACTGCTATGACATATTCCAAATGCTGTAGAAGGTCTTCCTTTTCTTGAGCCAGAATCAGGCAGTCGTCCAAGTAAGGATAGATTTGAATTCCTTTCAGCCTGAAGTAAGCTATCACTGGAGCCAGAACCTTTGTGAATACTCTGGGCGCAGTAGATAAGCCAAAGGGCAATGCAGAGAACTGATAATGAGAATTTCCAGCTCGAAAACGCAGATACTTCCTGCAACTTAGTCTTATTGGCACATGAAGGTAAGCTTCCTTGAGATCTAAAGTTACCATCCAGTGATCTTTGCCCAGCAGAGGTAAAAGCTGTTGTAACGTCAACATTTTGAACTTGGGAATGTCCAGATAAGTGTTGAGGATAGATAAATCCAAAATTGGTCTCCACGTGTTCCCCTTCTTTGGTACTAGGAACAGGCGAGAATAAAATCCTAGGCCCCTTTCTGGCACAGGAACTGACTGAATGGCCCCTATTTGGAGCAACAGAGAAATTTGCTTGTGAGCCTCTGTTCTTTGTAGAGGAGGAATGTCTGGCATGCCTTTGAAAGGAGGCAAGGTATGGAAATAAAACCTGTAACCGTGGTGAATGATATCCAGAACCCATCTGTCTTGGGTAATTAAATCCCAATTTTCTTTGAAAAGAGACAGCCTTCCTCCCAAAGGTGCTGCCAGGCGAGAATGTACTGGCAGCTGAAAAGGCAGGTCATTGGGTCTGCTTACGAAAGGACTGACCCCTGCCCTCACCAGAAGTCTGAGCAGGTGAACTCCTGTCCTAGGCCTAAAAGAACCTTGAGCTCTGCTTCTACCACGTCTAGACCTACCCCTAGACTGGGAATCATAAGCAGGATAAGTCCACCCCTTAGTAGGCCAATTTCTACTAAACTTCGGAGGCTGCACCTGCAAAAATCCTTAACAGTTTGCATAGACTTAGCCTTGTCCTCCATTTTCTTTAAAACTGCTTCCACAGGCGAACCAAACAACACATCAGACTGTAAAGGAGCATCCAAAATCCTTGTCTTAACATGCTCAGCTAAGTTCTGATCCCTCAACCAGGCGTGCCTACGAAGAACAGAACCAGTGGCAGCCACCCTCGAGGAGGCCTGCACAGCATCAAAACCACACTGCAAGGAATGCTTACCCACCTGTTCAGAAACATGAACTAAATCCTGCAACTCTTTACACTCAATACCTTCAGCCAGAGCATCCACCTTAGACTTCAATTGTGAAAGGAGATAATTCTGATATTTTAACATATGAAACTGACAATTCAACGCCCTCATGGCTAAAGTGGAAGAAGTATACACTTTCTTTCCCCATCTATCCAAAGCCCTTGCCTCTTTATCAGGAGGAACAGGATTTTTAACCACAGAAGCCTTCACACCTTTAGGCCCCTGAGAGACAGTTTCTGGGTCTGCCCTAGGACTCTTAAAAGATACTTATGGGCTTCAGGCACCCTATAGTACCTATCCGGTTTAACTGGGGCAGGAGGCAAAGAGTCAGGATTCAGGAAGCCTCTGCAAAACATCTTCTACCACATTCAGAACAGGAGGTATAGCTAAAGGCCTATGCTGGGGTAAAAACAAGAATTCTCTAAGCCTCTTCCTGGAATCAGAGAAATCTTGACCTTCCCATTTAAAATGCTCCCGCATGGAATGCAGAGTCTCTGAAAAAGAAAAATCCTCAGGAGGCGAAGCTGAAGGAGTAGAATCATCCACATCAGAATCAGAATAAGGAGGATACTCCTGCAAGTCTTCAGCCGAAGACTCAGAAGCCTCCGAACATTGCTCAAAACTCTCAAACTCAGGTTCCACCCTAGACCTCTTATCAGGAGGGGGCATAGAACCTCTAATCATTGTAATCAAATCCTCTGCCATTTTTAGCATATGCTTCTTAGGCAAAGACCCTGAAACACTCGGAGAAACCCCCACTGAAGCTAAAGTAGGCCTGCCTCTTAAAGAAGCCTTAGAAACAGAAGGCGAGGCCCTAACCACCTTAGGAAGAGAGGGAAGAACAGCCACCTGAGAAGCCCCTTCAGCCTGGCCTACTTCCTGAGAGGATACATCCTGTAACAGTAAAGTTTCTCCCTGAGACTCCAAAGAAACTCCTGGCAGAACCTCCGGCTCCACTGAGCCTTCTAAAGAACCGACGTCCGGGACTGTCGGTTCTTCCACTCTAGGCTTCCCTGCTTTGTCCTTGCGCTTTTGGCTGAAGCGGCGTCGGAGCATCCGACGGCATTGTATAATTACAACGCTTCCCAAACACTAACCTGGCACAGTCTAACCTTCTCTTAATAGTGCGTTTGTTAAATCTAGCACAAGAGCGGCATCCAACAACGTCGTGCTCAGGCCCTAAACAAGGTATACACAAAGTATGGTAATCCCTATGAGGTATCTGTTTCCCACAAGAAATACAGTTATTCACTTTTTCTGACATCCGGTTAAATACTGAGGCAAGAAAACCAAAATATTCCCCAACGGGTACTTAGCCAACTTTGATTCGGTCTGAAACTCTGACTTCAGAAACTTTCAGAACGCCAACCTGCACTCGCAAAAACTGCTTCTGCATCGGACCATGCGGCAAAAAAGACTGAGGATATGACGTCGGTCATGCGCATTAGTACCCTGACGTACTGACGTCAGTCTAATGCGCCGTGACCGACGTCAGCCATATACTTTGGTATTCGGGCCGACTGGACAGCGGACTACCCCAATAGTTAGGACTGCAGCAATGTGGAATGAAGAACATCGGTAATGCACAAATACAGCCAAGTGCTGACTGAAAGCCCAGATCCAGAATCCTGCTTTCCAAGCAGTGCTACAGTTAGCAATTAATGCTAAAGATCTGTCTCATTGTCTTGTCACATAGGTCTGCTAAGCAGCAGGGCAGGGAGCCAAAGTATGACCCATAAAAATGAATCACCTGTCCTTGACAGGCATCACTTCCAAAACATTCTGCACTGTTGACTACTGTTTTACAGTATTAGAGGGTTTATTCCATTCTTAAATAGGAAATGACATGCGTAAGTGACTAGAAGCAGAAAGACAGGTTCAACTTAAAAATAGAAATCTATAGCATCTACCTAATATATCTTTTTTAAGCAAACATTGTGATATCCTCTTTTTCTTTAAACAGGCCAGGAAAAATACTTTGGATGTGAGGAGGAGGGGCATACTATATATACTCTATAAGAAAGAAAAGCATAAGGCCAATAAGTGTAACCTGTTATCAGCACTTCTAAATTAACTGTCATCAGTGCTCTGGACGAGTCTTTGGATTACTCCCCATTTCACTACGAACACACTACATACAGTGCATGATGGTATACAGTAGGACATATGCTGTACTTTGTGTAGCCTGCATAGTACTTTGAGTGTTGGTGCTGAGGCATAAACATCATGTACACGTACATGCGGTCAGTGTACAAGTCTACAGTACATATTTGATCCTTGGCATTTTCACACGCACACATACACACACACACACACACACACACACACACACACACACAATTAGGGGTCACCACAGCGGATGATCTATTTCCATTTCTTCCTGTCCTCTGCATCTTGCTCTGTCACAACAACCACCTGCATGTCCTCTTTCACCACATCTATACACCTTATCTTACGCCTTCCTCTTTTCCTTTTACCTGGCAGCTTCATCCTTAGCATCTTTTTCCCAATATATTCTGCATCCCTCCTCAGCACATGTCCAAACCAACGTAATCTTACCTCCCTGTCTTTGTCTCCAAACCTTCCAACCTGGGTTGACCCTCTAATATACTTATTCCTAATCCTGTTCACCCTTGTCAAACCCAGTGCAAATCTTAACATCTTTAACTCTGCCACATCCAGCTCTGACTCCTGCCTTTTTGTCAATGCCACTGTCTCCAACCCATATAACATAGCTGGTCTCATTACCCTCTTGTAGACCTCCCCTTTCACTCTTACTGGTACTCATCTGTCGCTCCTGACTTCCTCATACAATACCACAACTCCTCTCTAGGAACCCTGTCATATGCTTTCTCTAAGTCCACAAAGACACAATGCAACTCCTTCTGACCTTCTCTGTACTTCTCCAGCAACACTCTCAGAGCAATCGCATCTGTAGTGCTCTTTCCTGGCATGAAACCATACTGCTGATCACTAATCATCATCTCCCTTCTTAGCCTAGCTTCCACTACTCTTTCCCATAACCTCATGATGTGACTGATCAATTTAATCCTTCTGTAGTTACTACAGCTCTGCACATCACCCTTATTCTTAAAAATTGGTACCAAAACACTTTTTCTCCTTTCCTCAGGCATCCTCTCACTTTCCAAGATTTCATTAAACAATCTAGTTAAAAACTCCACTGCCATTTCACCTAAACACCTCCATGCTTCCACAGGTATGTCATCTGGACCAACAGCCTTTCCATTCTTCAACCTCTTCATAGCTATCCTTACTTCCTCCTTGCTAATCCACTGCACTTTGTGATTCACTATCCACATATCATCCAACCTCCTCTCCCTCTCATTCTCTTCATTCATCAGCCCCTCAAAGTACTCTTTCCATCTGCTCAACACACTCTCCTTGCTTGTAAGTATGTTTCCCTTATTATTCTTTATCACCTTTACCTGCTGCACATCTTTCCTAGCTCGGTCCCTCTGTCTAGCCAATCGGTACAGGTCCTATTCTCCCTCCTTAGTGTCCAAACTTTCATACAACTCTTCATATGCTTTATCCTTAGCCTTCACCACCTCTCTCTTTGCCATGCACCTCAATCTCCTTATACTCCTGTCTACTTTCGTCATCTCTCTGACAATCCCACTTCTTCTTTGCCAACCTCTTTCTCTGTATACTCTCCTGTACTTCCTCATTCCACCACCAGATCTCCTTGTCCTCCTTCCTCTTTCCAGATGTCACACCAAACACCTTTCTAGCCATCTCCCTTACTAGCTCTGCTGTAGTAACCCAGCTATTCAGTAACTCTTCACTGCCACCCAGTGCCTGTCTTAACTCTTCCCTGAACTCCTCCTCACAATTACCCTTTTCCAATTTCCACCATTTGAGCCTTGGTGCTGACCTCACATTCCTCCTCCTCTTCTTGATCACCAATGTCATCCTACAAACCACCATCCTATGCTGCCTAACTACACTTTCCCCTGCCACCACTTTACAGTCTCCAACCTACTTCAGACTGGCCCTTCTACATAATATATATTCCACCTGTGTGCATCTTCTTCCACTCTTGTATGTCACCCTATGCTCCTCCCTCTTGTTAAAATATTTATTCACCACAGCCATGTCCATCCTTTTCACAAAATCCACTACCATCTGACCTTCTGCATTCCTTTGCTTAACACCATACCTACCCATCACTTCCTCATCCCCTCTGTTCCCTTCACCAACATGCCCATTGAAATCTGCTCCAATCACCACTCTCTCACCCTTGGGTACAGTCATCACCACTTCATCCAACTCACTCCAAAATTTTTCTTTCTCATCCATCGCACACCCATCTTGTGGAGCATATGCACTAACAACATTCATCATTACACCATCAATTTCCAGCTTCATAAACATCACTCTATCCGACACTCTTTTCACCTCCAAAACACTCTTAGCAAATTGTTCCTTCAGGATAACCCCTAAGCCATTTATCTTCCTATCCACACCATGATAAAACAATTTGAATTGAACTCGCCTCTGATACACCTAGCCTTGCTCCCCTTCCATCTGGTCTCTTGCACACACAATATACCCACCTTCCTTCTGTCCATCATATCAGTTAGCTCTCTCCCTATACCAGTCATACTGCCTGAAATATTAATTTTATAAGGTGCTAAAGCACTTTAGTCTTATATAACATCTATGTAAATTTTCATTCCTGCATATGTAAGCTGTATTCTCTTGTTGTAACAATACTTTGAATCTTGCAATTTAAATATGTACTTCTATTGTGTATTGGAGCTTTTCTCCTCGGGCCTCTACTGAAAACGGATATGTATCCAGTTAGACCAGCCCGGTTAACAAATGTAAAATAAAATAATAAATAAAATAAACATTATTTTACAATTAGCTTACATATTTTTTAACTTTTGATTTCAGTATTTTTTTATTTATTTAACTGCTCTGCCATTCATTTTACAAAGACTGTTTGACTAACACCATCTGTGATTTTATTTATTTTTAAAATTCAGAACTTTAACTGTTTGGTGTGGTGTTACTATACAATTATAAAAAATGTAAAAATAAATAGATATTAGCTTAACTAACACATTTATATTTACATTATTTATATTTGCTGTTGTCTGCCTGTTATTCTTGTGCATTGTATAAAAAGAAAATACATGCATGTCAGTCTTGTGACTTTAAATCTTTATACAAGCATGTCAGTGTTGTGACTTTAAATCTTTACTCTTATTAACTATTTTTATTTAATTTTTGTACACTAGAACTGTTTTGTTTACCTTTTGACTATGCTATGAAAATGGCAGTCATGCACTCTACTCTACTGTAGTACTGATAAATATCTTGCTTTAATTGAATGGAAGTTTTAAACATTTGAGAATGATTTGTATTTTACCATCCTACCATGTATGCTTAACCATTTTCAAAACACATTATAAAATATATCTCTTTTGTACAGATCAGCTGTAGTTTCCTGCTCTTTCCCAATGTATGTAGAAAGTCAGTCTCTGTCAGTTTATCTAATCTATTTTCTTCATCTTGTAACTGCTGTTGAAGAGTTTCCTCATGGTCTGCCTGATATGTCTCATGAACTTGTTCTGCTGAATCTGAAACTCCTACGCACTTTTGAAAAAATGTTTGTATAACTTGTCTAAACTTCCTGAACTCATTGTGTCTGTCTCTTAGAAGTTTATTACATTATTTTGTAACAAAATGTACTAGAGGTCCTGTCAGTAACTGATTTGACTCCTGTTGTAACTCTGAAATAAACCTTTTATATGTGGTGACAGGACATAACTGTTTAACATCTGAATATAATGGAAACACTTTACTCTTAGTTAATTCTGTATCATGAACAGATCTGTCTTCACAGTCTATTGTTTTAGCAATATCATGCAATACTTTTTTATGGCATAATACACAAAATGCAAGTTTTTGTTGAATCACACAATAAACATTTGTCATACCCCACATGGTTTTCTTTGAGATACCAGTCAAATATTGTAATACATTTGCATAATGCCTTACTATCAACCTGCCCTATTAAGGTTTTGCATTTACTAATGTGCTGTGTATACCAACATTGCAATTTACTAAAGCTTGGTTTACATTTGCTTAAATTATGTCTGAAAATATCCATACTGTCTAATAACATCCAAACTGTCTAATATCCAAACTGTCTAATATCCAAACTGTAGAATATCCAAACTGTCGAATAGCATCCATACTAAAAAATGTGA
The DNA here is from genome assembly GCF_019279795.1 of Protopterus annectens. Taxonomy (NCBI): domain Eukaryota; kingdom Metazoa; phylum Chordata; order Ceratodontiformes; family Protopteridae; genus Protopterus; species Protopterus annectens. The sequence goes on along the minus strand of NC_056732.1, from coordinate 985,282,897 downwards.
CGTAAAAAAAAAAAGTCTTACCAGTTAGCAAGAAAACAGGTGATCAGCCTGTTGTTGCAAATGGCTGGAAATTTTTCAAAGTCACTTGAGAAGCTGGTGAAGCACAAGAGGCAGCGGACTGCTGTGAAAGTAGATATCCACCTTTTCTTGGAGAATTTATGGCACTGCGACTTGAACTTCAGTCTTACTCCGGATGCAGACGTCTAAAAAACATTACTACTGCGAGCTGCATAAACTGGAATACTTCTATTTAGGATTTACACATATGTACAAATGTTAGTTACTGCAATTTGACTGAAGTGACCCTCTGCAGGGCTTACCCTTCCCTCTGTGTTTGAATGTAGGTATTAGGTTCAAATGCAGGCTATTGAAAAATTAATTTTAAGGTGCTACAAGACTGTGCCGTTACTCTGATGCTTACTGTGATGGATTTGAAGTCTTCTTAAGGCACTCAGTCTTGCTGGCTGGATTCTGCTGAAATCAAAGTCTGGTTATAGTTGCATTCACAGTCTGTTGCATACAGAAACTTGCAGAATATACACTGATGAGAGAATACACTTTGCAGCACCTATCTTTAAGAGCAGTAGCCAATAACTTTTATAATAAACCACATGTACTTCTGTTACAGCTTCAGAAAATGTTCTATTTTACTTCGCATATAGTACAGATGATGTGAGGGATATAACATTTACCTCAGGACAAAATGTGTCCCTACCGGAACCCCTAACATAAATGGATTTAATACAGACTTTATATATATTTTTAGTTAAACACACACCCTCTTGGTTCTGGAAAGATACTGCCTTGATGACGCAAATGCTGACACATCTGTTCTTGTGCAAATGCTGATAAGTAAACTGTCTTCAAGGAAACGCCTTGTGGATTAGAAAAGCATATTCTTAAACTTTCTTAGAAAAACATGTCCTGTTGTCAGTTCTTTAAAGAAAGCAAATTACATTCTTGTCATGTCTGTAAGAAGTCAGCTTTCTTGATGTGTGTGTAATACACTCATAAGCAAGTTCCTTATTTTTTTAAGCCACAGTCATTTAGTATGGATGCCAATCACATATTACTAAACTCTATTTCTACATTTAAGCAAGCTTTATCTTATTCCTTATTTATGTTGCATATTTGTAGCAAAGTTACATTCAACCTTAATATATTGTTGAGCATAACCTTACACTGCCAACATTCAAAGGTCCGACCCTCACTACCACAGTCATAGCCTTTACCTGCCTTCGGGCATGCCTCCCCCCCCCTTCTCCTCCTTCGGCCAACAGTAGCCTAATGTCCGCCAGCACCCTCTTGGCCAACAGTACTGGTGGCAGTCATTGTTAACCTGGGCCTAGACAGATGTGGTATGTATATCTGTACTGTTGTCTGCATGTACGATTTGGCAAAGTTTTATGCCGGATGCCCTTCCTAACGCACCCCTCCCCATTCATCCGGGCTTGGGACCGGCACAAAGAAATTCACTGACTTGTGCATCCCCAGTAAAATGTTACATTATAAAACAGCTGCAATGCCATCTTCCAGTGAGCTGTACAATGCACACAAGTGCACTGTCTCAGTCACACCTGCTCATTACAGTGATACAACTGAGTTCCTACCAATGGAGGAGTCAGTAAACTAGATATTCCCATTCACATATATGTCAGTTGTCTTTAGCAGTCATGGGACATGAGCTAAATATCTGTATGCATTTATATTGCCTATGATTAAGGCGTGCTGCATACACCAGCCCTTTAGAATGAGCAAGAATTGTTACAGTACAAAAGTATCATACACATCCATTACCTGCCTGGATCTGTTGGCCATACCCCACAAAAAGAGTACACAAAAAAGAAATAAAATGTTTCTCTAGGGTGTGGATTTGACACACACATATCGTATCGGTAAGAAAGATTGTTTATTCTGTATATGCTACTCAGGAAAGGATGAGTGTACTTGTCAATTAGTGTTTTCATTTACAAGTTGCACCCCTCATCTCTGCCCTTGATTGCCTTAATCTACAGCTGCATACTGAGTGCCTAAAAACAAATCATGCAAGTGGTACAGAGTAATACAAGTGTTTAGCCAAGGATGTACACATTTTATCTCAACCCACACCCAGAAATACCCAGGCACACACAGATGCACACACACATACACACACATACACACACACACACACACACACACACACACACACACACACACACACACACACACACACACATCTCTAAAACATTTCTCAGTGTTATCTGATCTGACAGTAACTGTGTTCTGTACATATAACAGGGTACACACATCATTTGTGTTATCATGTTGTGTGGCTTAGGCCTCTTCAAGCTGAGCATCTCAGCAAGCTGGGGACTTTTTTCTTTTATTTCTACTCTCTAGTCTGCAGATGGACTATCATAACATTCATGCATCTTTAGTGGTTCTTCTCCTTGGGCAATATGTTTGTTAATTATGGGCTACTGTGATTAGCTTCATCTGCATGCATACACACCATTCATAGATTTCTCCATATATTCATGTAGTATTTATGCATTGGGCAGGAGTCAGGCTCTTTTGCGAGTTGCACAGATCTGTGATATGTCTCTTTTACAGCATACTAGCCCTGCCCAATTACATAAAATTTTACAAATATCGTCATATTTCTGCTTTGCCATTCAGCTTAATAATGTTACCAAAATGCATCATACTCCTTTGCTTAGGCCCTCTTGTTATGCAGCCATGCTTTCTTGTGTCGATAACCAGATAAGCTTCTAGGTACTCCACATCTACTTGAAACTGAAAGTTTTTATTATCTGCGAACAATGAAGCCAGATTAGTAAGCTTATAGCATCAGTCCTCTTTCTACCTCTCAACCTTATGAATGGAAAATCACGTTTCCTTCAGCACCTGAATACCTCACCATCTTCACATGTTTGGTAAAAAGGCACTGAGAAGCGAGATTTAGTCTGCTATGGGTCTTTTTTCAGTTACTGAGTGAACTTAGTGGGTTCCACTTTTTGTCTGCCTTTAGTTTTACAACTGTTTTCAGGGTATTCTCTTATGTCAAAGGGCTAGAAATAGCATGCCTGACTTTTTTTTTTGAAGGGGGTTAGAACTGCAATTTAGTGATTACGTTGCTTGCTTAAATAGTCACAGAGAATCTTCCCCTATTCTTCAGTGACATAGCAATCTTTTACTCAGTTACTGTCTTTCTATTCTCATTTAACTACTTTCATCTGCTACTATTGATTTACCCAGTACTTTGTGAATACTACATACTTTCCACTAAACCTACTGTCAAAGCTTTGACAAACCCGTTTTTTTTTTCATACAGATTTCACTATTTACAAATACAGTTTATCATTCCTGGACTGAGGTGTTAATGATTTTGCATTGTTTCTCTACTACCACATCCCACTTACTAGCTAATGTCACTTTTAGGCTTTCTCCCATTTTGATATTTATAGGATTCATACAAAACGTAAGGCTATTTTAACCTAATGACCTTGTACACCTTGCCAATACCCACCTCAAGCTTTATCTCCTTTCACAAAGAGGGAGAGGCCAGTTAGTCCTGCGGTAAATTTGGCAGTCAAACCAAGATTTCCAAACTACTGTGAACATTATTTATTTATTTATTTATTTGCAGTTTGTTAACCGGTGAAGTCCACTTGGCCATATTGAGCCCATTTTCAGTGGAGGCCCGGGGAGAAAAGCTCTACAGTAATAGAAAAGATTACACATTACAAAATAGTAGAATCTTAAGAAGATTTATACAATTACAAAAATGAGTCATTAACGCATTGTAACATACAGAAATTAATATCAAACATAGACATTTTACAGATCAAATACGAAAAAACAATGCACCAGGGTGACACACAATAGCGTTTAATAGTACAAAAATAAAAAGGTTGAACAGAGGTGAGCGCTTTCACAACAATAGTTGCTTCATCAGACAAAGTTAAAATGCCCTTCAACTCTTAAATAACAGCTTAGTCATCAATTAAGCAGAATCAGTGATGTCATAATTTGCTACTATTTAAAAAGACAGCAAAATAATATGTTTCTATTTTAAAACATATTAACTTAAAACAGTGAATATAAAATATGTAAAAAATGTAAATGTAGTAGTTTACAATAGACACTAAAACCCCTTTGTAAACATAAGAAATATATGTATATATATGTATATATATATATATATATATATATATATATTATTATTATAGATATATATATATATATATATATATATATATATATATATATATATATATATATATATATATATATCACCATAAAAAAGATTAAGAATAGAATAAAACATGTTAAAATAAATCAATGCTTAAGACATCTTGCTTTTAAAAAAGGGATTAAGGAAGAAGTCCCATTAAGCACTGGATAGCGTTCAGCATCACGTTTTAAAATCCATCTTTGCTCATGGCTTTCTGTAACATTTTCAATGTCTCCTCCTCTCAAATTTCTATGAAAATGTTGTAAAACAAAGAATTTAAAACAATGGGAAGTGTCTGTACACATAACATGATTAGCAAGGGCATTGGATTGTTTATTATTTCTAATATCACAAATGTATTCTAAAATTCTGTCTTTTAATGGCCTGTTAGTTTTGCCCACATAAAATGCTGGGCATTGCTGACAGAAACTAAAATAAACAACATCTGTAGTTTTGCAATCAGAGTACTGTTTGGAGTGTAAAGTAAAATGCCTAGTTGGATGTGTATATGTACTTTTGTTAAAAATATGGGGACAGGTGCTACAAGTTCTACAGGGAAAAGTACCCTGTCTAACAGATTTACTTGTGCCTTTATATGTATCTCTATTGTACAAGTGCTGCTTCAGTGACTTGTTATGTCTGAAACTAAAATGAGGGGTACTTCCAATTATACCACCCAGATTAGGAGCATCTTGTAGTAAATGCCAGTGTCTCCTTATAATGTCGGTATATTGATTAATGTTGCTTTTCCCTGTAGAACTTGTAGCGCCTGTCCCCATATTTTTAACAAAAGTACATACACACATCCAACTAGGCATTTTACTTTACACTCCAAACAGTACTCAGATTGCAAAACTACAGTTGTTGTTTATTTTAGCTTCTGTCAGCAATGCCCAGCATTTTATGTGGGCAAAACTAACAGGCCATTAAAAGACAGAATTTTAGAACACATTTGTGATATTAGAAATAATAAACAATCCAATGCTCTTGCTAATCATGTTATGCGTACAGACGCTTCCCATTCTTTTAAATTCTTTGTTTTACAACATTTTCATAGAAATTTGAGAGGAGGAGACATTGAAAATGTTACAGAAAGCCATGAGCAAAGATGGATTTTAAAACTTGATGCTGAACGCTATCCAGGGCTTAATGGGGCTTCTTCCTTAATCCCTTTTTTAAAAGCAAGACATCTTAAGCATTGATTTATTTTAACATGTTTTATTCTATTCTTAATCTTTTTTATGGTGATATATATATATATATATATATAATAATAATAATATATATATATATATATATATATATATATACATATATTTCTTATGTTTACAAAGGGTTTTTAGTGTCTATTATAAACTACTACATTTACATTTTTTACATATTTTATATTCACTGTTTTAAGTCAATATGTTTTAAAATAGAAACATATTATTTTGCTGTCTTTTTAAATAGTAGCAAATTATGACATCACTGATTCTACTTAATTGATGACTAAGCTGTTATTTAAGAGTTGAAGTGCATTTTAACTTTGTCTGATGAAGCAACTATTGTTGTGAAAGTGCTCACCTCTGTTCAACCTTTTTATTTTTGTACTATTAAACGCTATTGTGTGTCACCGTGGTGCATTGTTTTTTAGTATTTATTCTCATTTTTGCACCTTGGTCTTAGCCGCAGCCGTTTCTTTGTTTATTTTACAGATCAAGTTTTAAAACTTAGCTATTAGTAAACATTGTCACTGTTTTTATTAGTAAAAGTTTTTTTTGAGGAGTAAAGGCAAATATAATGAGTGACTAGGCAATATATTGAGAGAACGCAAACTTATTGAGTAATGAGGCAAGTATAGTGAGGAGTTTCATGGGGGGAAGTTAGTACAGGATTGGGCGCAAGAGCATTTCCAGGTAGTGGAAAGGTAAGAGTGTAGAGATGATTTAAAATTGACAGGGTTGTGGGTAGTTCTGAGATATAATGGGAGAGCGTTCCACTTTTTGGCAAAGGAGAAAGAGAAGATAAGTTGCCCAGGAGGACATTTAGGCTTGTTTTCATGCATTGAGAAAGAGGATTTGCCTGAAAGGTTTGCTGTATGAAAGATTTATTAAATCAGTTTCATAGTCCCAATGGTTTGGAGTTCTTGGTTTGGTGGAGGATTGACTAAATCAGATTAATGTTCCCAGAGGTTTGGTTCTTGGTTTGTCTTGCGTTTGGAATGTTTTTACTACTGAACTCCATTTTTCAGCTCCTGGGTATTGTACGTTTTTTGTAAATCTGAGTGCACTCATCCAGTTGTTTACATTTAGTTTAAAGGAAAATGCAGTTATTCTTTTGAAAGTCATTTGCCTTCATTTTATATCACTTAACTTTATTTAAAACAACAGGGTTTAGTGGCCACATAGTTACAAGCTCTCCAGTCTGCCCCCCTCCAAGAATGCCAGGTCTAAGACTGAAACAAGAAAGCAACAGTCTTGCAGCAGAGGCACAGATGTCTCAGGCAAAAAGGTGATGGTAAAGCACATCATTACCATTGTTTCAAAACATCAGGGCATGATATCTAAATTACCACAAGAAAAATGCTTCATCACAATGGTTTAAAAATACACAATGACACATTTTGAGCCATTCTTTTGAAACTTTCTCATTTTAAGGGAAATTTACATTGCTCCCATCAGGTTTAGGACACTCAGTCTTATGAGATCTGACAGTCAGAAATAAACTTTGATTCAGACAAATAACAGAGAATCGGGATATCCTTACTCTAAGATCACTGTATCTTGAAGCAGAAGCAATACTCCAAGCTATTGATATTCACCCATACTGACACTATAAAGTTCACTAGCCCAAGATACTGAATCCTGTGAGTATATTCACCCATATTGACACTATTAAGTCCACTAGTTCAACATATGGAATGCTCTGAGTATACTCACCCAAACTGACACTGTAAAGTCTGCTAGTCCAAGATACTGAATCCTCTGACTATATTTAGATGTAGTAACACTATAAAGTCTGCTATTCTGAGAATGATAAGTACGGTATTTAGAACTGTAACAGGCACTTCTCTTTATATATATAGTACGTATATATAATAGTAATCATAACTGTAAGAGGCACCCGACTTTATATAAATATATATATAGTATAGTATTCATAACTGAAACAGGCACATACATTACTATATATATATATATATATATATATACACACACAACACACACACACATATATATATATATATATATATATATATATATATATATATATATATATATATATATATATATATATATATATATATATATATATATACACACACACATACGTACATAATATGGCATTCGGAACTGTAACAGGCACCCGCCTTTACATACATATATTACAGTATTGAGAACTGTAACAGGCATCCACATTTACATATATATATATATTACACTATTCAGAACTGTAACAGGCACCGGCCTACATATATAAATATAAATATATATATATATACATATATATATATATATATATATATATATATATATATATACATATAGTATGGTATTCAGAACTGTGACAGGCACCAGCCTTTACATATATATATTACTGTATTCAGAACTGTAACAGGCACCGGCCTACATATACATATATTAAAAACCTCAGCTTTGGCCGGCTAACAACTTTCTATATTCAACTGGACGTATAAGAGAATTTAAGTACCTTTATCTGCTTTTTTTCAAAAAAATACAGTATTTAAATTGATTTTAACTGTGTGGAAAGAATATTTAGCTGAACTGGAAGTTTTCACTCTGCTCTTCAGTGTGGAAGAAATATTAGCTGAACTGGTAGTTAGTCAGTGTTTGATGAATTTTGTTATTTGCTAGTAATTACAGGTGTGGGGGTAGTCACATTCTTTGATTTCCTGTCCTTGCCTATTTAAGTGGTACAGTGTGAAATATTTTCTGCTTAAAAACCTCAGCTTTGGCGGCTAACAACTTGCTATATTCAACTGGACGTATAAGAGAATTTAAGTACCTTTATCTGCTTTTTTTTTCAAAAAATACAGTATTTAAATTGATTTTAACTGTGTGGAAAGAATATTTAGCTGAACTAGAAGTTTTCACTCTGCTTTTCAGTGTGGAAGAAATATTAGCTGAACTGGTAGTTAGTCAGTGTTTGCTGAATTTTGTTATTTGCTAGTAATTACAGGTGTGGGGGTAGTCACATTCTTTGATTTCCTGTCCTTGCCTATTTAAGTGGTACAGTGTGAAATATTTTCTGCTTAAAAACCTCAGCTTTGGCGAGCTAAGAACTTGCTATATACAACAGGACATATAAGAGAATTTAAGTACCTTTATCTGCTTCTTTTTCAAAAAATACAGTATTTAAATTGATTTTAACTGTGTGGAAAGAATATTTAGCTGAACTGGAAGTTTTCACTCTGCTCTTCAGTGTGGAAGAAATATTAGCTGAACTGGTAGTTAGTCAGTGTTTGCTGAATTTTGTTATTTGCTAGTAATTACAGGTGTGGGGGTAGTCACATTCTTTGATTTCCTGTCCTTGCCTATTTAAGTGGTACAGTGTGAAATATTTTCTGCTTAAAAACTCAGCTTTGGCCGGCTAACAACTTGCTATATTCAACTGGACGTATAAGAGAATTTAAGTACCTTTATCTGCTTTTTTTTCAAAAAATACAGTATTTAAATTGATTTTAACTGTGTGGAAAGAATATTTAGCTGAACTGGAAGTTTTCACTCTGCTCTTCAGTGTGGAAGAAATATTAGCTGAACTGGTAGTTAGTCAGTGTTTGCTGAATTTTGTTATTTGCTAGTAATTACAGGTGTGGGGGTAGTCACATTCTTTGATTTCCTGTCCTTGCCTATTTAAGTGGTACAGTGTGAAATATTTTCTGCTTAAAAACCTCAGCTTTGGCGGCTAACAACTTGCTATATTTAACTGGACGTATAAGAGAATTTAAGTACCTTTATCTGCTTTTTTTCAAAAAATACAGTATTTAAATTGATTTTAACTGTGTGGAAAGAATATTTAGCTGAACTGGAAGTTTTCACTCTGCTCTTCAGTGTGGAAGAAATATTAGCTGAACTGGTAGTTAGTCAGTGTTTGCTGAATTTTGTTATTTGCTAGTAATTACAGGTGTGGGGGTAGTCACATTCTTTGATTTCCTGTCCTTGCCTATTTAAGTGGTACAGTGTGAAATATTTTCTGCTTAAAACCTCAGCTTTGGCCGGCTAACAACTTGCTATATTCAACTGGACGTATAAGAGAATTTAAGTACCTTTATCTGCTTTTTTTCAAAAAATACAGTATTTAAATTGATTTTAACTGTGTGGAAAGAATATTTAGCTGAACTGGAAGTTTTCACTCTGCTCTTCAGTGTGGAAGAAATATTAGCTGAACTGGTAGTTAGTCAGTGTTTGCTGAATTTTGTTATTTGCTAGTAATTACAGGTGTGGGGGTAGTCACATTCTTTGATTTCCTGTCCTTGCCTATTTAAGTGGTACAGTGTGAAATATTTTCTGCTTAAAACCTCAGCTTTGGCGGCTAACAACTTGCTATATTCAACTGGACGTATAAGAGAATTTAAGTACCTTTATCTGCTTTTTTTCAAAAAATACAGTATTTAAATTGATTTTAACTGTGTGGAAAGAATATTTAGCTGAACTGGAAGTTTTCACTCTGCTCTTCAGTGTGGAAGAAATATTAGCTGAACTGGTAGTTAGTCAGTGTTTGCTGAATTTTGTTATTTGCTAGTAATTACAGGTGTGGGGGTAGTCACATTCTTTGATTTCCTGTCCTTGCCTATTTAAGTGGTACAGTGTGAAATATTTTCTGCTTAAAACCTCAGCTTTGGCCGGCTAACAACTTGCTATATTCAACTGGACGTATAAGAGAATTTAAGTACCTTTATCTGCTTTTTTTTCAAAAAAATACAGTATTTAAATTGATTTTAACTGTGTGGAAAGAATATTTAGCTGAACTGGAAGTTTTCACTCTGCTCTTCAGTGTGGAAGAAATATTAGCTGAACTGGTAGTTAGTCAGTGTTTGCTGAATTTTGTTATTTGCTAGTAATTACAGGTGTGGGGGTAGTCACATTCTTTGATTTCCTGTCCTTGCCTATTTAAGTGGTACAGTGTGAAATATTTTCTGCTTAAAAACCTCAGCTTTGGCCGGCTAACAACTTGCTATATTCAACTGGACGTATAAGAGAATTTAAGTACCTTTATCTGCTTTTTTCAAAAAATACAGTATTTAAATTGATTTTAACTGTGTGGAAAGAATATTTAGCTGAACTGGAAGTTTTCACTCTGCTCTTCAGTGTGGAAGAAATATTAGCTGAACTGGTAGTTAGTCAGTGTTTGCTGAATTTTGTTATTTGCTAGTAATTACAGGTGTGGGGGTAGTCACATTCTTTGATTTCCTGTCCTTGCCTATTTAAGTGGTACAGTGTGAAATATTTTCTGCTTAAAACCTCAGCTTTGGCGGCTAACTACTTGCTATATTCAACTGGACGTATAAGAGAATTTAAGTACCTTTATCTGATTTCTTTTCAAAAAAACACAGTATTTAAATTGATTTTAACTGTGTGGAAAGAATATTTAGCTGAACTGGAAGTTTTCACTCTGCTCTTCAGTGTGGAAGAAATATTAGCTGAACTGGTAGTTAGTCAGTGTTTGCTGAATTTTGTTATTTGCTAGTAATTACAGGTGTGGGGGTAGTCACATTCTTTGATTTCCTGTCCTTGCCTATTTAAGTGGTACAGTGTGAAATATTTTCTGCTTAAAACCTCAGCTTTGGCGGCTAACAACTTGCTATATTCAACTGGACGTATAAGAGAATTTAAGTACCTTTATCTGCTTTTTTTCAAAAAATACAGTATTTAAATTGATTTTAACTGTGTGGAAAGAATATTTAGCTGAACTGGAAGTTTTCACTCTGCTCTTCAGTGTGGAAGAAATATTAGCTGAACTGGTAGTTAGTCAGTGTTTGCTGAATTTTGTTATTTGCTAGTAATTACAGGTGTGGGGGTAGTCACATTCTTTGATTTCCTGTCCTTGCCTATTTAAGTGGTACAGTGTGAAATATTTTCTGCTTAAAACCTCAGCTTTGGCGGCTAACAACTTGCTATATTCAACTGGACGTATAAGAGAATTTAAGTACCTTTATCTGCTTTTTTCAAAAAATACAGTATTTAAATTGATTTTAACTGTGTGGAAAGAATATTTAGCTGAACTGGAAGTTTTCACTCTGCTCTTCAGTGTGGAAGAAATATTAGCTGAACTGGTAGTTAGTCAGTGTTTGCTGAATTTTGTTATTTGCTAGTAATTACAGGTGTGGGGGTAGTCACATTCTTTGATTTCCTGTCCTTGCCTATTTAAGTGGTACAGTGTGAAATATTTTCTGCTTAAAAACCTCAGCTTTGGCGGCTAACAACTTGCTATATTCAACTGGACGTATAAGAGAATTTAAGTACCTTTATCTGCTTTTTTTCAAAAAATACAGTATTTAAATTGATTTTAACTGTGTGGAAAGAATATTTAGCTGAACTGGAAGTTTTCACTCTGCTCTTCAGTGTGGAAGAAATATTAGCTGAACTGGTAGTTAGTCAGTGTTTGCTGAATTTTGTTATTTGCTAGTAATTACAGGTGTGGGGGTAGTCACATTCTTTGATTTCCTGTCCTTGCCTATTTAAGTGGTACAGTGTGAAATATTTTCTGCTTAAAACCTCAGCTTTGGCGGCTAACAACTTGCTATATTCAACTGGACGTATAAGAGAATTTAAGTACCTTTATCTGCTTTTTTTTCAAAAAATACAGTATTTAAATTGATTTTAACTGTGTGGAAAGAATATTTAGCTGAACTGGAAGTTTTCACTCTGCTCTTCAGTGTGGAAGAAATATTAGCTGAACTGGTAGTTAGTCAGTGTTTGCTGAATTTTGTTATTTGCTAGTAATTACAGGTGTGGGGGTAGTCACATTCTTTGATTTCCTGTCCTTGCCTATTTAAGTGGTACAGTGTGAAATATTTTCTGCTTAAAAACCTCAGCTTTGGCCGGCTAACAACTTGCTATATTCAACTGGACGTATAAGAGAATTTAAGTACCTTTATCTGCTTTTTTTCAAAAAAATACAGTATTTAAATTGATTTTAACTGTGTGGAAAGAATATTTAGCTGAACTGGAAGTTTTCACTCTGCTCTTCAGTGTGGAAGAAATATTAGCTGAACTGGTAGTTAGTCAGTGTTTGCTGAATTTTGTTATTTGCTAGTAATTACAGGTGTGGGGGTAGTCACATTCTTTGATTTCCTGTCCTTGCCTATTTAAGTGGTACAGTGTGAAATATTTTCTGCTTAAAACCTCAGCTTTGGCGGCTAACAACTTGCTATATTCAACTGGACGTATAAGAGAATTTAAGTACCTTTATCTGCTTTTTTTCAAAAAATACAGTATTTAAATTGATTTTAACTGTGTGGAAAGAATATTTAGCTGAACTGGAAGTTTTCACTCTGCTCTTCAGTGTGGAAGAAATATTAGCTGAACTGGTAGTTAGTCAGTGTTTGCTGAATTTTGTTATTTGCTAGTAATTACAGGTGTGGGGGTAGTCACATTCTTTGATTTCCTGTCCTTGCCTATTTAAGTGGTACAGTGTGAAATATTTTCTGCTTAAAAACCTCAGCTTTGGCCGGCTAACAACTTGCTATATTCAACTGGACGTATAAGAGAATTTAAGTACCTTTATCTGCTTTTTTCAAAAAAATACAGTATTTAAATTGATTTTAACTGTGTGGAAAGAATATTTAGCTGAACTGGAAGTTTTCACTCTGCTCTTCAGTGTGGAAGAAATATTAGCTGAACTGGTAGTTAGTCAGTGTTTGCTGAATTTTGTTATTTGCTAGTAATTACAGGTGTGGGGGTAGTCACATTCTTTGATTTCCTGTCCTTGCCTATTTAAGTGGTACAGTGTGAAATATTTTCTGCTTAAAACCTCAGCTTTGGCGGCTAACAACTTGCTATATTCAACTGGACGTATAAGAGAATTTAAGTACCTTTATCTGCTTTTTTTTCAAAAAATACAGTATTTAAATTGATTTTAACTGTGTGGAAAGAATATTTAGCTGAACTGGAAGTTTTCACTCTGCTCTTCAGTGTGGAAGAAATATTAGCTGAACTGGTAGTTAGTCAGTGTTTGCTGAATTTTGTTATTTGCTAGTAATTACAGGTGTGGGGGTAGTCACATTCTTTGATTTCCTGTCCTTGCCTATTTAAGTGGTACAGTGTGAAATATTTTCTGCTTAAAAACCTCAGCTTTGGCCGGCTAACAACTTGCTATATTCAACTGGACGTATAAGAGAATTTAAGTACCTTTATCTGCTTTTTTCAAAAAAATACAGTATTTAAATTGATTTTAACTGTGTGGAAAGAATATTTAGCTGAACTGGAAGTTTTCACTCTGCTCTTCAGTGTGGAAGAAATATTAGCTGAACTGGTAGTTAGTCAGTGTTTGCTGAATTTTGTTATTTGCTAGTAATTACAGGTGTGGGGGTAGTCACATTCTTTGATTTCCTGTCCTTGCCTATTTAAGTGGTACAGTGTGAAATATTTTCTGCTTAAAACCTCAGCTTTGGCGGCTAACAAGTTGCTATATTCAACTGGACGTATAAGAGAATTTAAGTACCTTTATCTGCTTCTTTTTAAAAAATACAGTATTTAAATTGATTTTAACTGTGTGGAAAGAATATTTAGCTGAACTGGAAGTTTTCACTCTGCTCTTCAGTGTGGAAGAAATATTAGCTGAACTGGTAGTTAGTCAGTGTTTGCTGAATTTTGTTATTTGCTAGTAATTACAGGTGTGGGGGTAGTCACATTCTTTGATTTCCTGTCCTTGCCTATTTAAGTGGTACAGTGTGAAATATTTTCTGCTTAAAAACCTCAGCTTTGGCGGCTAACAACTTGCTATATTCAACTGGACGTATAAGAGAATTTAAGTACCTTTATCTGCTTTTTTCAAAAAAATACAGTATTTAAATTGATTTTAACTGTGTGGAAAGAATATTTAGCTGAACTGGAAGTTTTCACTCTGCTCTTCAGTGTGGAAGAAATATTAGCTGAACTGGTAGTTAGTCAGTGTTTGCTGAATTTTGTTATTTGCTAGTAATTACAGGTGTGGGGGTAGTCACATTCTTTGATTTCCTGTCCTTGCCTATTTAAGTGGTACAGTGTGAAATATTTTCTGCTTAAAAACCTCAGCTTTGGCCGGCTAACAACTTGCTATATTCAACTGGACGTATAAGAGAATTTAAGTACCTTTATCTGCTTTTTTTCAAAAAATACAGTATTTAAATTGATTTTAACTGTGTGGAAAGAATATTTAGCTGAACTGGAAGTTTTCACTCTGCTCTTCAGTGTGGAAGAAATATTAGCTGAACTGGTAGTTAGTCAGTGTTTGCTGAATTTTGTTATTTGCTAGTAATTACAGGTGTGGGGGTAGTCACATTCTTTGATTTCCTGTCCTTGCCTATTTAAGTGGTACAGTGTGAAATATTTTCTGCTTAAAAACCTCAGCTTTGGCGGCTAACAACTTGCTATATTCAACTGGACGTATAAGAGAATTTAAGTACCTTTATCTGCTTTTTTTCAAAAAAATACAGTATTTAAATTGATTTTAACTGTGTGGAAAGAATATTTAGCTGAACTGGAAGTTTTCACTCTGCTCTTCAGTGTGGAAGAAATATTAGCTGAACTGGTAGTTAGTCAGTGTTTGCTGAATTTTGTTATTTGCTAGTAATTACAGGTGTGGGGGTAGTCACATTCTTTGATTTCCTGTCCTTGCCTATTTAAGTGGTACAGTGTGAAATATTTTCTGCTTAAAACCTCAGCTTTGGCGGCTAACAACTTGCTATATTCAACTGGACGTATAAGAGAATTTAAGTACCTTTATCTGCTTTTTTTTCAAAAAATACAGTATTTAAATTGATTTTAACTGTGTGGAAAGAATATTTAGCTGAACTGGAAGTTTTCACTCTGCTCTTCAGTGTGGAAGAAATATTAGCTGAACTGGTAGTTAGTCAGTGTTTGCTGAATTTTGTTATTTGCTAGTAATTACAGGTGTGGGGGTAGTCACATTCTTTGATTTCCTGTCCTTGCCTATTTAAGTGGTACAGTGTGAAATATTTTCTGCTTACAAACCTCAGCTTTGGCGGCTAACAACTTGCTATATTCAACTGGACGTATAAGAGAATTTAAGTACCTTTATCTGCTTTTTTTTCAAAAAATACAGTATTTAAATTGATTTTAACTGTGTGGAAAGAATATTTAGCTGAACTGGAAGTTTTCACTCTGCTCTTCAGTGTGGAAGAAATATTAGCTGAACTGGTAGTTAGTCAGTGTTTGCTGAATTTTGTTATTTGCTAGTAATTACAGGTGTGGGGGTAGTCACATTCTTTGATTTCCTGTCCTTGCCTATTTAAGTGGTACAGTGTGAAATATTTTCTGCTTAAAAACCTCAGCTTTGGCCGGCTAACAACTTGCTATATTCAACTGGACGTATAAGAGAATTTAAGTACCTTTATCTGCTTTTTTCAAAAAAATACAGTATTTAAATTGATTTTAACTGTGTGGAAAGAATATTTAGCTGAACTGGAAGTTTTCACTCTGCTCTTCAGTGTGGAAGAAATATTAGCTGAACTGGTAGTTAGTCAGTGTTTGCTGAATTTTGTTATTTGCTAGTAATTACAGGTGTGGGGGTAGTCACATTCTTTGATTTCCTGTCCTTGCCTATTTAAGTGGTACAGTGTGAAATATTTTCTGCTTAAAAACCTCAGCTTTGGCCGGCTAACAACTTGCTATATTCAACTGGACGTATAAGAGAATTTAAGTACCTTTATCTGCTTTTTTCAAAAAAATACAGTATTTAAATTGATTTTAACTGTGTGGAAAGAATATTTAGCTGAACTGGAAGTTTTCACTCTGCTCTTCAGTGTGGAAGAAATATTAGCTGAACTGGTAGTTAGTCAGTGTTTGCTGAATTTTGTTATTTGCTAGTAATTACAGGTGTGGGGGTAGTCACATTCTTTGATTTCCTGTCCTTGCCTATTTAAGTGGTACAGTGTGAAATATTTTCTGCTTAAAAACCTCAGCTTTGGCCGGCTAACAACTTGCTATATTCAACTGGACGTATAAGAGAATTTAAGTACCTTTATCTGCTTTTTTTTCAAAAAATACAGTATTTAAATTGATTTTAACTGTGTGGAAAGAATATTTAGCTGAACTGGAAGTTTTCACTCTGCTCTTCAGTGTGGAAGAAATATTAGCTGAACTGGTAGTTAGTCAGTGTTTGCTGAATTTTGTTATTTGCTAGTAATTACAGGTGTGGGGGTAGTCACATTCTTTGATTTCCTGTCCTTGCCTATTTAAGTGGTACAGTGTGAAATATTTTCTGCTTAAAAACCTCAGCTTTGGCCGGCTAACAACTTGCTATATTCAACTGGACGTATAAGAGAATTTAAGTACCTTTATCTGCTTTTTTTCAAAAAAATACAGTATTTAAATTGATTTTAACTGTGTGGAAAGAATATTTAGCTGAACTGGAAGTTTTCACTCTGCTCTTCAGTGTGGAAGAAATATTAGCTGAACTGGTAGTTAGTCAGTGTTTGCTGAATTTTGTTATTTGCTAGTAATTACAGGTGTGGGGGTAGTCACATTCTTTGATTTCCTGTCCTTGCCTATTTAAGTGGTACAGTGTGAAATATTTTCTGCTTAAAAACCTCAGCTTTGGCCGGCTAACAACTTGCTATATTCAACTGGACGTATAAGAGAATTTAAGTACCTTTATCTGCTTTTTTCAAAAAAATACAGTATTTAAATTGATTTTAACTGTGTGGAAAGAATATTTAGCTGAACTGGAAGTTTTCACTCTGCTCTTCAGTGTGGAAGAAATATTAGCTGAACTGGTAGTTAGTCAGTGTTTGCTGAATTTTGTTATTTGCTAGTAATTACAGGTGTGGGGGTAGTCACATTCTTTGATTTCCTGTCCTTGCCTATTTAAGTGGTACAGTGTGAAATATTTTCTGCTTAAAAACTCAGCTTTGGCCGGCTAACAACTTGCTATATTCAACTGGACGTATAAGAGAATTTAAGTACCTTTATCTGCTTTTTTTCAAAAAATACAGTATTTAAATTGATTTTAACTGTGTGGAAAGAATATTTAGCTGAACTGGAAGTTTTCACTCTGCTCTTCAGTGTGGAAGAAATATTAGCTGAACTGGTAGTTAGTCAGTGTTTGCTGAATTTTGTTATTTGCTAGTAATTACAGGTGTGGGGGTAGTCACATTCTTTGATTTCCTGTCCTTGCCTATTTAAGTGGTACAGTGTGAAATATTTTCTGCTTAAAACCTCAGCTTTGGCGGCTAACAACTTGCTATATTCAACTGGACGTATAAGAGAATTTAAGTACCTTTATCTGCTTTTTTTCAAAAAATACAGTATTTAAATTGATTTTAACTGTGTGGAAAGAATATTTAGCTGAACTGGAAGTTTTCACTCTGCTCTTCAGTGTGGAAGAAATATTAGCTGAACTGGTAGTTAGTCAGTGTTTGCTGAATTTTGTTATTTGCTAGTAATTACAGGTGTGGGGGTAGTCACATTCTTTGATTTCCTGTCCTTGCCTATTTAAGTGGTACAGTGTGAAATATTTTCTGCTTAAAAACCTCAGCTTTGGCCGGCTAACAACTTGCTATATTCAACTGGACGTATAAGAGAATTTAAGTACCTTTATCTGCTTTTTTTCAAAAAATACAGTATTTAAATTGATTTTAACTGTGTGGAAAGAATATTTAGCTGAACTGGAAGTTTTCACTCTGCTCTTCAGTGTGGAAGAAATATTAGCTGAACTGGTAGTTAGTCAGTGTTTGCTGAATTTTGTTATTTGCTAGTAATTACAGGTGTGGGGGTAGTCACATTCTTTGATTTCCTGTCCTTGCCTATTTAAGTGGTACAGTGTGAAATATTTTCTGCTTACAACCCTCAGCTTTGGCGCCTAACAACTTGCTATATTCAACTGGACGTATAAGAGAATTTAAGTACCTTTATCTGCTTTTTTCAAAAGAATACAGTATTTAAATTGATTTTAACTGTGTGGAAAGAATATTTAGCTGAACTGGAAGTTTTCACTCTGCTCTTCAGTGTGGAAGAAATATTAGCTGAACTGGTAGTTAGTCAGTGTTTGCTGAATTTTGTTATTTGCTAGTAATTACAGGTGTGGGGGTAGTCACATTCTTTGATTTCCTGTCCTTGCCTATTTAAGTGGTACAGTGTGAAATATTTTCTGCTTAAAACCTCAGCTTTGGCGGCTAACAACTTGCTATATTCAACTGGACGTATAAGAGAATTTAAGTACCTTTATCTGCTTTTTTTTCAAAAAATACAGTATTTAAATTGATTTTAACTGTGTGGAAAGAATATTTAGCTGAACTGGAAGTTTTCACTCTGCTCTTCAGTGTGGAAGAAATATTAGCTGAACTGGTAGTTAGTCAGTGTTTGCTGAATTTTGTTATTTGCTAGTAATTACAGGTGTGGGGGTAGTCACATTCTTTGATTTCCTGTCCTTGCCTATTTAAGTGGTACAGTGTGAAATATTTTCTGCTTAAAACCTCAGCTTTGGCGGCTAACAACTTGCTATATTCAACTGGACGTATAAGAGAATTTAAGTACCTTTATCTGCTTTTTTTCAAAAAAATACAGTATTTAAATTGATTTTAACTGTGTGGAAAGAATATTTAGCTGAACTGGAAGTTTTCACTCTGCTCTTCAGTGTGGAAGAAATATTAGCTGAACTGGTAGTTAGTCAGTGTTTGCTGAATTTTGTTATTTGCTAGTAATTACAGGTGTGGGGGTAGTCACATTCTTTGATTTCCTGTCCTTGCCTATTTAAGTGGTACAGTGTGAAATATTTTCTGCTTAAAAACCTCAGCTTTGGCCGGCTAACAACTTGCTATATTCAACTGGACGTATAAGAGAATTTAAGTACCTTTATCTGCTTTTTTTCAAAAAAATACAGTATTTAAATTGATTTTAACTGTGTGGAAAGAATATTTAGCTGAACTGGAAGTTTTCACTCTGCTCTTCAGTGTGGAAGAAATATTAGCTGAACTGGTAGTTAGTCAGTGTTTGCTGAATTTTGTTATTTGCTAGTAATTACAGGTGTGGGGGTAGTCACATTCTTTGATTTCCTGTCCTTGCCTATTTAAGTGGTACAGTGTGAAATATTTTCTGCTTAAAAACCTCAGCTTTGGCCGGCTAACAACTTGCTATATTCAACTGGACGTATAAGAGAATTTAAGTACCTTTATCTGCTTTTTTTCAAAAAATACAGTATTTAAATTGATTTTAACTGTGTGGAAAGAATATTTAGCTGAACTGGAAGTTTTCACTCTGCTCTTCAGTGTGGAAGAAATATTAGCTGAACTGGTAGTTAGTCAGTGTTTGCTGAATTTTGTTATTTGCTAGTAATTACAGGTGTGGGGGTAGTCACATTCTTTGATTTCCTGTCCTTGCCTATTTAAGTGGTACAGTGTGAAATATTTTCTGCTTAAAACCTCAGCTTTGGCCTGCTAACAACTTGCTATATTCAACTGGACGTATAAGAGAATTTAAGTACCTTTATCTGCTTTTTTTCAAAAAAATACAGTATTTAAATTGATTTTAACTGTGTGGAAAGAATATTTAGCTGAACTGGAAGTTTTCACTCTGCTCTTCAGTGTGGAAGAAATATTAGCTGAACTGGTAGTTAGTCAGTGTTTGCTGAATTTTGTTATTTGCTAGTAATTACAGGTGTGGGGGTAGTCACATTCTTTGATTTCCTGTCCTTGCCTATTTAAGTGGTACAGTGTGAAATATTTTCTGCTTAAAACCTCAGCTTTGGCCGGCTAACAACTTGCTATATTCAACTGGACGTATAAGAGAATTTAAGTACCTTTATCTGCTTTTTTCAAAAAAATACAGTATTTAAATTGATTTTAACTGTGTGGAAAGAATATTTAGCTGAACTGGAAGTTTTCACTCTGCTCTTCAGTGTGGAAGAAATATTAGCTGAACTGGTAGTTAGTCAGTGTTTGCTGAATTTTGTTATTTGCTAGTAATTACAGGTGTGGGGGTAGTCACATTCTTTGATTTCCTGTCCTTGCCTATTTAAGTGGTACAGTGTGAAATATTTTCTGCTTAAAAACCTCAGCTTTGGCCGGCTAACAACTTGCTATATTCAACTGGACGTATAAGAGAATTTAAGTACCTTTATCTGCTTTTTTTCAAAAAATACAGTATTTAAATTGATTTTAACTGTGTGGAAAGAATATTTAGCTGAACTGGAAGTTTTCACTCTGCTCTTCAGTGTGGAAGAAATATTAGCTGAACTGGTAGTTAGTCAGTGTTTGCTGAATTTTGTTATTTGCTAGTAATTACAGGTGTGGGGGTAGTCACATTCTTTGATTTCCTGTCCTTGCCTATTTAAGTGGTACAGTGTGAAATATTTTCTGCTTAAAAACCTCAGCTTTGGCCGGCTAACAACTTGCTATATTCAACTGGACGTATAAGAGAATTTAAGTACCTTTATCTGCTATTTTTTCAAAAAAATACAGTATTTAAATTGATTTTAACTGTGTGGAAAGAATATTTAGCTGAACTGGAAGTTTTCACTCTGCTCTTCAGTGTGGAAGAAATATTAGCTGAACTGGTAGTTAGTCAGTGTTTGCTGAATTTTGTTATTTGCTAGTAATTACAGGTGTGGGGGTAGTCACATTCTTTGATTTCCTGTCCTTGCCTATTTAAGTGGTACAGTGTGAAATATTTTCTGCTTAAAAACCTCAGCTTTGGATGGCTAACAACTTGCTATATTCAACTGGACGTATAAGAGAATTTAAGTACGTTTATCTGCTTTTTTTTCAAAAAATACAGTATTTAAATTGATTTTAACTGTGTGGAAAGAATATTTAGCTGAACTGGAAGTTTTCACTCTGCTCTTCAGTGTGGAAGAAATATTAGCTGAACTGGTAGTTAGTCAGTGTTTGCTGAATTTTGTTATTTGCTAGTAATTACAGGTGTGGGGGTAGTCACATTCTTTGATTTCCTGTCCTTGCCTATTTAAGTGGTACAGTGTGAAATATTTTCTGCTTAAAACCTCAGCTTTGGCCGGCTAACAACTTGCTATATTCAACTGGACGTATAAGAGAATTTAAGTACCTTTATCTGCTTTTTTTTTCAAAAAATACAGTATTTAAATTGATTTTAACTGTGTGGAAAGAATATTTAGCTGAACTGGAAGTTTTCACTCTGCTCTTCAGTGTGGAAGAAATATTAGCTGAACTGGTAGTTAGTCAGTGTTTGCTGAATTTTGTTATTTGCTAGTAATTACAGGTGTGGGGGTAGTCACATTCTTTGATTTCCTGTCCTTGCCTATTTAAGTGGTACAGTGTGAAATATTTTCTGCTTAAAACCTCAGCTTTGGCCGGCTAACAACTTGCTATATTCAACTGGACGTATAAGAGAATTTAAGTACCTTTATCTGCTTTTTTTCAAAAAAATACAGTATTTAAATTGATTTTAACTGTGTGGAAAGAATATTTAGCTGAACTGGAAGTTTTCACTCTGCTCTTCAGTGTGGAAGAAATATTAGCTGAACTGGTAGTTAGTCAGTGTTTGCTGAATTTTGTTATTTGCTAGTAATTACAGGTGTGGGGGTAGTCACATTCTTTGATTTCCTGTCCTTGCCTATTTAAGTGGTACAGTGTGAAATATTTTCTGCTTAAAAACCTCAGCTTTGGCGGCTAACAACTTGCTATATTCAACTGGACGTATAAGAGAATTTAAGTACCTTTATCTGCTTTTTTCAAAAAATACAGTATTTAAATTGATTTTAACTGTGTGGAAAGAATATTTAGCTGAACTGGAAGTTTTCACTCTGCTCTTCAGTGTGGAAGAAATATTAGCTGAACTGGTAGTTAGTCAGTGTTTGCTGAATTTTGTTATTTGCTAGTAATTACAGGTGTGGGGGTAGTCACATTCTTTGATTTCCTGTCCTTGCCTATTTAAGTGGTACAGTGTGAAATATTTTCTGCTTAAAAACCTCAGCTTTGGCCGGCTAACAACTTGCTATATTCAACTGGACGTATAAGAGAATTTAAGTACCTTTATCTGCTTTTTTTAAAAAAAATACAGTATTTAAATTGATTTTAACTGTGTGGAAAGAATATTTAGCTGAACTGGAAGTTTTCACTCTGCTCTTCAGTTTGTCCCACCCACCCTCCCTGTTTTTGTTTTGGTGTTAATCTTAGTGGCCTTGCAGCTGCCCGCCCCTCTTGTAAATTTGTATTTTTATACTCCTTCTGGGCCCATCTCATTTGCTCACTCAACTGAGTGCAGTGAGATCATATTCTGATTTCAGGCACTCCTACTGTGTACAAAGAGAGCATCTGGGAAGCAGAAAAAAAAAATTAAGCTTTTTTGCTGCCTTTCCTGTTAAGTGGTATAGACTATTTGTAGGCTTTTGAGCCCCCAAGCTTTTCTGTGTTGGAGGGAAGCCTCCTAGCTTAGTTTTTTTTCCCTATAACTAGCCAGTTTTCTAGTTTCAGCACTCAAATCTGTTTCTTTGATCTCAGCACTTGTTCAGAAAAAAAAAAAAAAAAAAAATTTTATCTGCTTTTACTGTACTTGTGTTTCTACCTACTTTTTTTTTTACTTTTGCACCATCTTAAAAGTACTCAATTGTATTTATTACTGCTTGGTGTAACTCATTCTAAGCCTTCTGGTTTAAACACTTGGGCTTCGGACCAGTTGTTTTGCACTGAGAGGGTTTGTGGTCTGCACTGTAGTGGCAGAACAGGTAGCTTACATCCTTCTAGGTTGGGAACTGCTGATTGAGGGCTCAGTGTCTGTTATTCTAAAAGTGTATTAATTCTGGTTTAAGCACTTAGGCTTTCAGGCCAGTTATTTTACATTAAGAGGGTTCGTGGTCTGCACTCTTGTGGGAGGAGAGGCTGGACTCTGCCCTTCTGAGCTAGGAATTTCTGATTGAAGGCTTATAGTGCATGCATATCTGAACTGCTTCTTACTGAAGTTGGTGCCTTGTTTGTTGTGGCATAGACTGGATTCGGGCCTGCTGGATCTAGCTTTGTTTGTGTAACTTGAGCACTAATCCAGGCATTCTCTAAAGTATTCAATTGTATTTATTACTGCTTGGTAGTAACTTGATTAAAGTTTAGCTGTCATTCTAAGTCTTTTGGATTAAGCACTTGGGCTTCAGACCAGTTGTTTTACATTAGGAAGGTTTGTGGCATGCACTGTGGTGGCAGGACAGGTAGCTTTCATCCTTCTAAGTTGGGAACTGCTGATTGAGAGCCCAGTGTCTGTTATTCTTAAAGTGTATTAGTTCTGGTTTAGGCACTTGGGCTTCAGGCCAGTTATTTTACATTAAGAAGGTTTTTGGTCTGCACTCTTGTGGGAGAAGAGGCTGGACTCTGCCCTTCTGAGCTGGGAATTTCTGGTTAAAGTTTTACAGTGCCTGAATATTTGAACTGTATCTTACTGAAATTGGTACACCTTGTTTGCTGTAGCATAGACTAGATCCAGGCCTGCTGAATATAGCTTTGTTTATATGCTTGTTGTTTGTTTGCTTGTTATTTCCCTGGAACACTAAATCCACCTAATCTGGCTTCTCAGCTTCTGTGGCTCACTAGTGATATCTGCATTGCTTACTGTACTTATTTCCTTGTTTCACTTGAAAGAAAGTTACTGTTTGTCGTTTTTGCATTTAAGTTACCTGTAACACATTGCACTTAAGTTACCTGGCACTTGCTCACTAAAGCAATTATATAAGTCAGCACTAAAAATTAAAAGCAGTACACCCTCACTCCCCACTGGCCCTGGTTTTTAAATATTAAGGAATTCCCAATATTATTCTAGCATATCCAAAGGTCAGTTGTCAATCTCCTCTCTGGTCCAGCTGGTGAATCTGGGAATCTTGAGGCAATGTTACAACTGCCTCATGTACACAGACAACCCTCTCCTACTCCCAACAAATTCCAACACATGTGAGAGATGCAACCATATAGCCAAACTGGAGGCTAAGCTCTCTCAACTCAGTACTGGCATAAACAGTCAGGAGGAGAAGGAAACCATACTCACTACAATTCCAGTCTCACATAGACCTACCACGACAGCAAACCAAACACATAATCACACAAAAACATACTCAGAGACTCTAAATAAAGATCTGCCAAAGCAGCAGAGACCTCCAAAGCAGACACCCAAGCAGCCGCTACCCCAAAACAAAACACGTGCAACACATATCTCACAAAGCCAGTGTGCCAAACATTCACAGCCCTTAAGACTAAACAACACACCTGATACACTTGTAATAGGTGACTCTATCGTCAGGCACACTGATGTCACGCTCACCAGGCTGAACAAGGAGAGGGTCACGGTGAGCAGCCTGTCGGGTGCTAGGATCCACCACATAACACAAGCACTCAGGTCACTCCAAGGCAAGTACAAATATGACTCAGTCATTGTCCATGCTGGTGTGAATGACCTGAGACGTACCTCCCTGGACTACATGAAAAGAGACATAAAGGAGCTCTCTGAGCATGTAGCCCAGGCCGGTATGACCCTGACCTTGAGTAGCATCTTACCCTCACCAAGAATGATGCCACAATATGAAGACAAGATGATCAATTTCAACAATTGGCTTAAGTACTGGTGTCATTCAAAGGGGATCCAATGCCTGTCAGCTTGGGATGATATGCTCGACAAGCCACGATGCTTCGCTAGGGACGGCTTGCACCTGTCACCCCTGGGCTTTCGGATATTGGCAAAGGCTCTTGCTACCCCCATAGTGCCTTTTTAGGCAAGGCTCAAAAGACAAACCCACCTCCATAGGTATCACAAGGGATAAGAAACTAAGAGTAATGCTACTCAACGCCAGAAGTCTAAACCTGAAGATGCACGACTCGAAACTCTCCTTAGCATGGAGAACATCGATATCTGTGCAGTAACAGAAACCTGGTTCAGGGCTCCGAGAGCACCCCAGCACTACCAGGTTATACCTCATACCATGCTTTTCGCCCCAAAACTTGGACCGAACCACAAAAGGAGGGGAGTATCGATATTCATCAAAGATACCCACACCTCCATGTTGGTGGCAAAGCACGAAGCATCAGAGACTATCCATGTGCAACTAACAGTGGGTAAAACTGCCTTCCAGTTTATAGCCTGCTACAGACCACCCTCCCAAACCCAGGAACCCCACTCAGCCTTCCTGAGAACACTGGAAAATATGAAGGTCTCTCCAAACACCATTATATTGGGCGACTTCAACTACCCAAACATAGACTAGGAGCATTACTCTAGCTCCAACACCATAGCCCAAAGGTTCCTAGAATTTATAAACTCAAATGCTATGGAACAACTTGTTACCACTCCCACAAGAGGGGAAAACATACTGGACCTGATCATCACCAACATGGGGACTCTATGCTCCAGACCAGAAGTGTATCCCTCACTGGTAAGATCAGACCATAAACTAATCTCACTGGATATTCACATCCCGACCCCACCCCTGCCCAGAAAACCACAGTGAAAAACTTCTCTAAAGCAAATTTTACACTCCTCAAAACTGAGGTGGAATCCTTCAAAGCCCCGGGCCTGTGGAAAATACAGCCCAGACCGCAGAATCCTTTATAAACGCATTCTATGAACACCTTCAGGAATGCATGGATCATGCGATCCCAAATAAAACCAAGACCCAATCCTCCAAAGGCAGACGTCCTGTCTGGTGGACCCCAGCCATAAACAAACTATACAATAGAAGGAGGAAGCTACTAAATGATAAAGCAAAATCCCAAAAGGGAAGGCATCACTGATCAGTATTAGCAAAAAACTACGGCCACACATAAAATTGTCTAAGGCCAGCTTCGAGAGAAAAATTGCACAGGACACTAAGGATAATCACAAGGCTTTCTTTAGTTATGTTAGGAACCTGGGTGGAATTCCCAGATATGCTCAGAATTAGTCCAAAATGACAAAAAATACACCAAACCCACAGACATTGCCAACATGCTAGCTGACAGGTTCAGCGCAAACTTCTCCCCCCCCCCCACCAAAATGGCAAATATCTATCCCAGCAGAGTGCTGCCCCCCTGACATCTCAGATGCTCAGGTAAGAGCCGCCCTCTCCAAAGCAAAAACACAGCATCAATGGGACCAGATGGTGTCCCGGGCTGCGTCCTACATGAACTCAAAGAAGAGCTAAACCCAAACATAAAACTACTATTCAATCTCAGCCTTACTACAGGATATGTGCCCAAAGAGTGGCGTACAGCAACAGTGGTCCCTCTCCATAAAGGTGGTGCCTCAACGGATCCTGGAAACTATCGCCCCATAAGCCTGACTAGCTTGGTCTGCAAAGCTATGGAAAGGATCATCATGGACCTCATAAATAAAGATATTGGGGACCTACAAACACTGGATCCTACCCAGTTCGGCTTTGTTAAGGGCAGATCCTGCCTCTTAAACCTGGTCGATTTCTTTGAAACAGTCACCAAGGCCATTGACGAGGGGAAGGTGGTCCACACAGCCTACCTGGACCTCACAAAAGCCTTCGATACAATACCCCACTCGGGCATTATAGATAAGCTCACCAGCTTAAATATAAACCCCTATGTCACTAGATGGATTGCAAACTGGCTCAAGGACAGAACCCACATGGTTACTATTGCTGGAGCCATGTCAGACTCAAAACCAGTTACAAGTGATGTCCCACAAGGCTCAGTCCTGGGACCTCTCTTGTTCGGTATATATTTCTTGGAGGTACAGGCCAACACGGAAGGACTGTGGCTGACCAAGTTCGTAGATGACTGCAAACTGGGTGCCATAATCGACTCTCCAGCCGACACAAGCATCCTCCAAAAGGGCCTCATAGAAACAGACAACTGGTGCCAGAGCCATGGCCTCAAGCTAAATGCCAAAAAGTGTATAGTCATCCCCTTTGGCAAAAACAAAGTGCCCACAAATTACCACATAGGTGGAAATCCATTAAGTACAGAAGAAGTAATTAGGGACCTCGGGACCCAAGTTGATAGCAATCTCTCATTTGACAACCACGTGGCCAAAGTGGTTAGAAAAACATTTTATATAGCCCACCTAATCATGAAGGGATTCACATCTAGATCAGGGAGGTCATCGTGCCTCTTTACTCATCCCTCATCAGGCCCATAATTGAGTACAATGCCCCTTTTGGGATGTACCTTACCAGACACCTGCAGCAACTGGAAAGACCCCAAAAGTACCTCACCAAGAGGATCAAAGGGCTCAAACAGATGCCATATGCTGACCGGTTAAAGAAACTCCAGCTCTACTCAGTGGCATACCGCCTGTTCAGAGGAGATCTGTGCCTGACGTATAAAGCCATGTCCAACCCGGAATTAATGGGCATGCTGCACCTCAGAAAATCCAAATCCCATCGAGCTACGCGCTCGAGAGACTTGAACCTCAGCACTGAAATAAATAGGACATGCTGGAGGGACAGATTCATAACCCAGAGGCTCCCTTCACTCTGGAATAAAATCCCAGTCCAGGTTAGGCAGAGTCCCTCATTGACTCTCTTCAAGAGGAATCTTGATGAGTTGATGGGAGATCATAGGTTTACCCCGGGTATCACTTCTGTGTCACTGTTAGATAGAGGCACAGTATACTTACCTCGAAAAAGGGCATAGCAAAATAAATTTAAAATGGGTGGCGAAAGCCAAACACATTCTGGCTAGGCTTATAAATGCCCTAGGGCAGATAGCCTAGTATGAACCTATGAACCTATGAACCTATACATACATATATATATATATATATATATATATATATATATATATATATATATAGCTATAAAATGGTATTCAAAACTGTAACAGGCACCAGCCATTTCATATGTATAGTACAGTATAGATATATATATATATATATATATATATATATATATATATATATATATATATATAGTACAGTATTCAGAATTGTAACAGGCATCTGCCTTTACATATATAAAATGCTGTATTCAGAACTGTTACTGGCACCCACCTTTACATATATAGTATGGTATTCAGAAATGTAAGAGGCACCCACCTTTACATTTATAGAATGGTATTCAGAACTGTAACAGGCAACCACCTATACATATATATATAGTACTACATTCAGAACTGCAACAGGCACCCGACTTTACATATATATAGTATGGTATTCATAACTGTAAGAGGCACCCACCTTTATATATATATATATATATATATATATATATATATATATATATATATATATATATATCTCAAATACAAATTTCAGAACTGTAACAGTTACCTGTCTTTACATATACCCAGTACGGTATTCAGAACTGGAACAGGCACCTGCATTTACATATATATAGTACAGTACTCAGAACTGTAACAGGCACCCACCTTTACATATATATATATATATATATATATATATATATATAGCACAGCATTCCGAACTGGAACAGGCACTGGCCTACATATATATATATATATATATATATATATATATATATATATATATATATAGTTCAGTATTCCGAACTGGAACAGGCACCCACCTTTACATATATATATATATATATATATATATATATATATATATATATATATATTATGGTATTCAGAACTGTAACAGGCACCCACCTTTACATATATATAGTACGGTATTCAGCACTATAACAGGCACCTGCCTTTACATATATATATATATATATATATATATATATATATATATATATATATATTTATTATGATATTCAGGACTTTAACAGGCACGCACCTTTATATATATATATATATATATATATATATATATATATATATATAGTATGTAACAAGCACCCTTCTTTACATATATCCCATACTGCCTTATAAATGGAAGGTTTACAGATAACTTTTTGCACATAGGTTTGACAGTGGTCCTTCTTAAAGTGAACCGTAACAGTTACTAAGGGTCCCCTCCCTGGAAGGCATCAACAACACTGCTGCACATACTTGAAACTGAAGCTAATGTGGTCCCACTTATGGATGGAATATTCATATTTCAATTCCAAATCTCTCATTTTTCTGCCACTGAAATTAAACTTTTATCTTTTCTCTCCCAGAGACATACTCAGTGAGAGCCGCAGTGCCCTCTGTCCTCCATACTTATTAGGTTTTGTTACTTTTAGCCCACCCATTGGGGAGATAACTATGTGAAGACATCTCCATATTAAAAAGATGGTGTCTTACTGCAATAACTGACTACAACTTTAACTTGCCATTCTTTCTTTCTTTAATGACTATTAATGAAAAGTGGGAAATAAGGACACTGGTAATACTGCATTCAGGTAAAGATCAATTAGCAGAGATGATATTAAATATACTTACAATCTTCCACATAAGTCAGACATAACACTGCTAATAAAAGGCTCTTCAAATATGATTTAAGACCAAACTAAGTCTGTAAAATGGATCATTAATTTAGAGATGCATTTATTTAAACGTTTCATATTTTTAGATTTGTTTAATTCCATTGTTTTACTACACTATTTTATTCCATTGTTTTACTACACTGTTAACAACTTTTAAAATTACTTTTAGCATTATGAAAATATACAGCATGAAAATTTCAGTGTATAACTTTCACCATCAAACACAGCAGTTTCATACTTTTTCCCGATATATTTTTCATCATTATATGTGTGCAAGCTAAACTGTTAATGTTATCTTCCACCTTAGTGATTAGTTGTACTGAAAGATTTTGTAGTTCTAGCGGTAATCATTTGAATAATTAAGACTGTAGTTTTCAGCAATAAATGATTTCTTATTTGGTCATGAATAGGACATCCTATCAATACGTAAATTACAAATTCTTTTTCCCCTATAATTAATGGCTATAATATGCAGCGCTACTTCTCCTATGCCTATCTTTCCACAAATTACCTTCCTGAATATCATACCTGCATGTATCTTGTCTATCTTATCTATCCCTTACTACATCCTAGACAACTACAAAATGCTTTCTATGACACCCATAAAGCAAAAGGTATACCTCAGAAGCCCAGTTCCCTAATCACTGAACTAAATGCTACTTTCCTTGAGGAGTTCGTCTATCCTCCTATAGACTGGAAGAGCTATACTGCTACAAAATTCACAATACTTTCTAGGTGTCATCACTGCAAACTCCCTAGAACATACTGGCAATAACAAATATGGCACCATTATGTTCTATACCTATATTTCCCATTACTCGACAGATCTGACCACCATTCAGTGGAATTCACAGGTAGGACCCATCCCCAAATGCCCACATGTCCTACTATCTTTATGTATTTCTCTTAGGCAAACTCACAAAAGTAAGCTGATTACCAGAAGAGTTTAACAGCCCACCCTTCCCTCAAGGACTGAGGAGGAAACACTGGTGCATTTGCAGACAGAGAGTTTATATTTTCACCCAAATGCCTGTATTGAGACTTCAATCCCAGTCAGACACAAATACTTTGCCAAGTATTGAAACCAACTTTTGTAGTGTTATAACAACAGAAAAAAAACCCAGCATGAGACCTGTCCTATCAGGGCCTCACGAATTGCTATTTAACTATAGCCTCCAAACAGGCTTAATACCTCATGAATGGTGAACAGCAACTGTCATCCTTTTGCACAAAGGTGGGCCATCTAGAGACCCTGGAAACTACAGACCCGTAAGTCTCACTAGTCTTATATATATAAAGCCATTGAAAGAATTATCATGGAAATGATCAATAATGATATAGTAAACCTCCAGACACTGGATCCAACCCAGTTTGGTTTCATCAAGGGCAGATAATGCCTACTCAACCTGGTGGACTTCTTTGAGAAGGTCACCAAAGCAATGGATGAGGGCAAAATGGTTCAAACTGCCTACCTTGATCTGGCCAAAGCATGTGACACAATTCCCCACTCAGGCATTGTTGACAAACTCATATGTCACCCAGTGGACAGCCAAGTGGCTCACAAACAGGACCCAGGAAGTTAGAATTGAGGAGTCCACCTCTACAAAGAAGCCAGTCATAACTGGAGTCCCTCAGGGATCAGTCCTTAGTCCTCTCCTTTTTGGCATTTACTTCTCTGAAGTCAAGGTCAATGTCAGTGGTCTCTGGCTAACTAAATTTGCAGATGATTGCAAATTAGGAGCTCTCATTGAATCCCACACTAACACAAATGTTCTCCAAGAAGGGCTGACACAGACAAACAACTGGTGTCAATGCCATGGACTAAAATTAATGACAAGAAATGCATAATAGTATCCTTTGGGAAGTCATCCATCCCTGGTAACTATCATATTTGACCCAGTAGTCAGAGACTTAGGGACACACACAGATAGTAATCTAGCCTTTGCCCATCATGTGTCTACAGTAGTGTGTAATCAATCTATTTTGTGCAACTTATAAACAAAGGTATGGCATCTAAGCCAAAGGAAGGCATTGTTCCACAGTATTCATCATTCATCAGACCTGTCATTGAGTACAATGCTCCCTTTGGTATGTGCCTAACCAGGCATATCCAACAACTGGAACATCCAGAGCGGTTTCCCTCTAAAAGAATACAGGGCTTAAGTAACATGTGCTATGCAGACCACCTCAAGGCTCTATACCTGTATTCTGCTCTACAGGCTTTTGAGGAGGGCTCTATGCCTGACATACAGGACATTGTTAGACCCCACTCTGATGGGCCTCCTGCATATCCGCAAAACAAACAGCACCAGAATTACCCAGTCTAAGGACTTGAACCTTGCCTGTGATATAAATACAACCTACTGGAGAGACAGGTATGTATCCCAGAGATTACCCTGTCTGTGGAACAGGCTTCCCATCCATGTGAAGCAGAGTTCCTCCCTAACCCAATTCAAGTGCAACTTGGACAATTGCATAGGGAAAAGGAAATTCATCCTTGGTTTGGCACTTACATCTCTACTGTACACAGGCAATCTGTAAATGGTTCATCTCCCAGGTTCTAGCTTGAAAATGTTTCATCTCCCAAGCCCCTGCTTACACTTATCAAGGGTTTCAGAACTTGTCAGAGATTTGGGATGCGTGGCTAGGCCTAAAAAGGCCCTTGTGGTCATTAGCCTAGTAAACACCTATGAACCTATGAAAAATAGTCCTGATTCTCATGAATAAAACAAAACAAACAAACAAAAACATTCCAAAACTGAACTCAGGAAGTTAAGAACATGGGAACAAAATCAAATCTACTAATGTTAATTATGAACTAAAAATCACTACCTCAGGACAGCTATAAGTCCATTTTCAGCTATGTCAGAGCATCTAGGAACAATAACCAGCATTCAGTGAGCTGACCCATTCAATCACTAAAGATATAGCTAACATACTAACAGATGCATTTAGTTCAAACTCCCACATCACCCCAACTTTTTCCTCCATGACATCATGTCTACACCCACCCCAAAGACCTCATCCAATCAAATCCTAAAGTGACTGAGGGCAAAAATACTATATCTATGTGCCCTGATAATGTGTTGGCATGACTCCTTGTCAATATGAAGTACTGCCTCACTGAGACTCTCATGAATATGTTCACCCTCAGCCTCTCAGTTAGTTTAAAGCATGAGGCATTGAGAACAGCTGCAGTCACCCCTTCCGTAAGAGCCATCCTACAACTGATTCTGACAGCTTTACCACTCTTATTTGTAAGGTAATGGACCATATCATTATGGATCTCGTAAACAAAGACGTTGAAATTGTACAGTCCCTTGACCCATAATAGTATGAATGTGTACAGGGAAGATTCTTTGAAAAGTCACTGAGGTACTTGTTGAAGGAAAATCAACAAACGCAACATATCTTCATTTGATAAAAAAAACTCAGATATCATTTCACATTCAGGCATTACAGACAAAACTAATCAAACAAAATTTGATCATTATATAGCTCAATGGATAGATGACTGACTTACAGATCGAAGCCATCATATTACAAATGGGGCATCCTCTCTTTTTAAATGAAAATTATTAGTGAGGTCTTCCATGGCTCGGCACTGCTGATTCTTCTGTTTGGTATTTACTTCTCTAATGTCAAGGGTCTCTGGCTGACCAGGTCTGCAGATGACTGCAAGCTTGTAGCTATGATCAACTCTCCTGAGGACTCCCATATACTACACGATGGACTAAGGCATCAAAACAAATGGTGCCAGGACCATAGTCTAAAGCTAAATCCTAAAAATTGTAGCATAATGTCCTTGGAAAAACATGAGCACCCATGTACCTATCACGTAAATGGCTACCCCTTTACAAATAATATAGTTACTAGGACTGGAGTATTTTAACAGACAAAGAACATTCCTTTGACTACCATCCATCTACTGATGTTAGAAAATTCTTTTGTCTATCCTAGCTGTTTACCAAAGGAATAACTTCTGGGTTCAAGGGCATTATCATCCCTTGCTGCTCCTCCCTTATTAAGCTCATAATATAATATAATGATGCCTTCACCATGTACCTGTTAAATAAATGACCCATCTTGAAAAAAAGACAGTTTTCCCAACCAACAAAAATCAAAGACCTGAGTTCTGTGACCTAAACAGAATGTCTTAAAACTCAACCTCTCCTTTATGTCTTAAAAGGACTCCTACAGAGTGACTTCTGCCTAGTCTACGAAGGGTCATGTGACCCTAGAATGTGTGACCTCCTATATCCCCATCATAAGATCAATGTTTCAGAACATCTGAACATAAAACATCAAGACCAGATGATCAACGTTCTGAAAGATCAAAAATACAACTCAACCAAACACTGTGTTTTTGTACCACCCCCTCCCCCCGCCACCCACTGCTTATTACATATAGTGACTTTGAGACTGCTCTGCAGTGGTAAAAAAGACAAATTTCCAAATCCCTGCTGTACCACAATCTCAGTCAAGTGAGTCTTCCTGTAGTATAACCAATGGTCAACATTTCAACATATTGACCATTTGGTCTCAGTGTTTTGTTGTTTGACATTCCGAAACATTAATCTAAGAATAGGGCCCAACCTCCTACATATTCACAAAAACTACAACACCACAAGCACCTGTACAAGAGACCTAAACTTCCACAGGAATATAAACAGAACCTGCTGGTGGGCTGTCAGACATATCTCACAAAGAATCCCTCTTCTCTGGAGCAAACTTCTCCTTCATATTAAGCAATGAAGCTTGTTAACCCTCTTTAAATACAGCCTAGATGAATAGATGGGTGACCATAAATACACACCACGTTTGGCCCCACAATTCCTTATGGAAAGGGATAGTAAGTAGTGGGAATTGCTGTCGTTATGCTATTAATGATCTACCTAATCATTAGTATTAAATTATGAACCTATACTCTTCAAAGCATGTAAATAATCCAATAAAACCATTCAACAGACCTCGACACAAACTCAGGAAAAATCGTTGGGAAACCACTCAGCTGGCAGTAAACAACTATTTATTAAGCGCTTTTCGTCTCTCAAAGTAGAGAGACTTCTTCAGATAAAACAAACACAAAAACATACAGTTAAAATAATCATGTCATACTATCAAGTGGTTCAAAACCCACCAATGATTAAAACGCCGCCTATCACATAATGCATGCTTTCACATATAAATACCCCTATCCTTTAAAATTCCCAAACAACATCAACTAATTGAACCTCGATGGTCTGTTACACTTGCTTAAAAAATTCTACTGTTTATAAATCTTCTGGACAAAAAAAATAGCAACGTTATACAAATGGTCAAATATACATACAATAAAATTAAAAATTAAATAAATTTATTGTTAACAAAGTTTTTGTTGTTGGCCAGCCATACAATCCACACTATGCAGGGTTGTTTCTTGTATTATGTAAACCTAATTATTTGTGTGTAAAAATACCCCATGCTTAAATGATAATCCATTATGTACATTGAACATTCGTCTAAAAGCTAACCATGAACCGGTCTTAAGCTTCACCCACCCTTATCTCTCAAGACTTTTCAATTGTACATAATGGATTATCATTTAAGCATGGGGTATTTTTACACAAAAATAATTAGGTTAACATAACACAAGAAGCAATCCTGCATAGTGTGGATTTGTATGGTTGGCCAACGACAAAAACTTTCTTAAAAATAAATTTATTTAATTTTTAATTTTATTGTATGTATATTTGACCATTTGTATAATGTTGCTGTTTTTTGGCCAGAAGTTTTATAAACAGTAGAATTTTTTAAGCAACTATAATAGACCATCGAGGTTCAATTAGCTGATGTTGTTAGGGAATTTTAAAGGATAGGGGGATTTATATGTGAAAGCATGCATTATGTGATAGGCGGTGTTTTAAACATAGGCATGTTTTGAACCACCTGACAGTATGACATGATTATTTAAACTGTATGTTTTTGTGTATATTTTATCTGAAGAAGTCTCTCTACTTTGAGAGATGAAAAGCGCTTAATAAATAGTTGTTTGCTGCCAGCTGAGTTGTTTCCCAGTAATTTTTCCCATGTAAATAATCCACATTAAAGCAGACTGGGGTTGCATTGGTAGACTTTAGGGCACTGAATGGATCTGTGAAACAGGAGCTGAGTTTATTGATAAAATACTCAGATTACCAGTCAATCTATGTCCAAGTCTTCACCTATGATCACAAAATCTCAGGTGCAAGTGGTAGAAACAAGGTATCTATATAGGGTCACTGAGCTAATTCTCCATAAAATGATGAGGAACTTATTGATTCAAGACAGTTCATTTGAAATGAGAGCATTGAATGAGGTACTTTAGTAATCTTAGAGCAATGCCTAATAGGTAGCTCTCATGGGAGGTGTTCTGAGAACCACCCACTGGATTAAGTGGGGAGATCGTATCTCCCAGTTGTTCTTGAATGTCTGGGGATCCTCCAATACTTGAAGTCAAAAAAGGGAAGTTAGGTCTGCCTTACTCAGTCTATCACCACCACAACCCTTATCAAGAAAAGAGAAGCAGGAGAGTGAGTGAGTGAGTGAGTGAGTGAGTGAGTGAGTGAGTGAGTGAGTGAGTGAGTGAGTGAGTGAGTGCATTATGCAGCATGTCACTGCTATAAGAAAAATCCCTTTCAGTCTACTTAGGATGAGCAAAAGTATCTTTGTCTGGGGAAGAAGACTATAAAGGTATCCATGCAATTTTACACTGAAAATAACACAGATGTCTTTGTAGCTAGCAGCCATCAGAGACCACAATATTCTAACAAAGATGTAAGAATACCCTTGCTAATGGCTTTACTTCATATGCTGTAAACATCATTGACATACAACAAGGGAATCTGGTATTTGGTGTGTGTGTGTGTGTGTGTGTGTGTGTGTGTGTGTGTGTGTGTGTGTGTGTGTGTGTGTGTGTGTGTGTGTGTGTGTGTGTGTTAAGGCTGTGTAGGAAATTTGCAACTTTGTTATGGAACACTGTCCATTTAGTTGTATTTATTCTCTGACGTAGATTAATTTATCTTGTTCTAGTTTTGGCTGCGTTATTTGACACTTTGATAAAATGGAGGTTTCAGATAAAGGGATCCCTGAGAGCATGGAAACAAGGCATAATTCTCGCCTCAAGGTAATAAGGCAGAGTAGCTCCAGCCTTTCTTGATAATTAAGTTTTTCTGAGATCTGAGAATTTTTTATATCTCTAGTCAGATACATGCGAAAGGGTGAATTATACCCGGGATTGATTAACGCCTGCACTATGTGTACACTAAGTGTACACTGTTCTAAATGAACAGAGAACTCAAGCATAACTCACACCTTCTTCTTCCTACTTTACATTCCCTGCTGATTTTCTTATAGCTGTTAAGTAATGAGGGACATTCACAAAGGTTGCCACAAAGTGTAGACTACATGTACACTTAGTATAATCTTTCTCAGTGATTAGAAAGCACAAAAAAGTGGTAGGGATGTTCTTGAATACAGAACATGTACACTTAGTGTACACAATGTAGGTGTCACTGAATCTGACCCATAGTCTATAATGGGTCTAACCAAGACATAATAAGGGGGGGGGGGGATAACTTCCTTGGTTTTGGAAGAGATGCCTTTGGTGATTGTGATAAATACAAAGAGTTCCTGACTGTGGTTGCTACATGGTGATCAAAGAGAGGGAGCTATCTATCCAGGTGTTCAGGTTAGACACAATGGGAAGTTAGATATCATTACGTAAGTATGTGGCAGCAATGTGCTGTTTTTCAAAAGAAATTATACTACATTTCTTAACATTTGGTTTGGACCCTTTCTCAGTGCATCATGTGTTAATGCATGATTGTTCCACTTGAAGAGAATTTGCATCATTTGTTGATTTGACATCTGCACCTGACTTGCATTCATCAGCAAACTTAGTCAGCCAGAGATCCTTGTTATTAGTGTTCAGAACTGAGAAATGAATGCCAAAGAGGGGTAAATATGGAGCCCATGGGAATATCACTGGCCACCTTGTCCTTTACAGAGGAGGCATCACTGATGTTGACAATGTGCATTCTGTCCTTCAACCACTTTACAATCATTTTACAACATAGGGGGTCAATATTTATGGTTATTAGTTTGTTTACAATTCCTGAATGAGGTATGGTATCAAATACTTTTGCAAGCTCGAAGTAGGCAGTGTGAGCAGTGGGACCATAATCTATGGCCTACATAACTTTTATTGAAGAAGTTCACAAGACTCAGGAGGCATGACCTGCTCTTCACAAATCCAAATTGTTGCAGGCTGATCAAGATTAAATTATTTATTAATTTATTTATTTATGTATTTCTTTACCAGGAAAGTTCGACTAGGTAATACTCATTTTCAGCGGAGGCCTGGGGAGAAAAGCTCCACTTGCTTACATTGCATTATACTAAGTTCCAGTTAAACACAGAGTGGTTACACTTCTATTTATATTTATACACAAATAATAGTTATGTTTATACAATCTAAGATTTTACAGCGGTGGAAGTTACTAAAGAGAAAGCCCAAGTGCAACTTAGTGGATTGTACAGGCAGCAGCTATGTATAAAAAATTGATTTGTCATTTCAGTGAGAGGTCGAGTGTATTCTGTTTAAGAAGAGTATTTGGAGAGTATTGTATAGTGAACACAAAGTCTCAACCTTGAGATGAGCATGTGCAAGATCAGAACTGGTTAAGATGTTGTTAAAGCAGTGGTTTTAAACTACTGAGTTTGTCATGGAGTTTTATTTGTATGGGGATACTGTTCCAGAGTTTAGCAACGTATTGGGAGTACAGCGAATCTCCTGCAACATTATTTGACTTATCTGTAAGCAATAAGAATTTGTTACTAGATCAGAGGTCACTTGCTGGACAGTAGGTCAGTAATAAGTTAGGTAGTGAAGGGCATTTTCTTTTCTGGATGATAAATGAGTTTGTGTGCTGTAATTAGTTATGAATATGTTAGGTAGTAGTGTAGTACAGACCAGTTTAGCTGCTCTAAGCTATGAGAGTGCTGGGTCCTATGAGGGAGATTGGTGGCAAATTTGGCTACTTTATTGTAGCAGGAAGAACGTTTCTTTCTTTGATGCTTGTTTAAGTTTGTTAGGATAGGAGTGGCGTATAAGAAAGTCAGCAATAAGAAGGTGATGGCTAGAGTTTTTCTTGAAGTTCTGTAAGGAATCCATTGATCCTGTAAAGCCTAGTTTCTGGTGAGTAGATTTAATGGTGTGCAGTATATGCTGGTCATATTTGAGACTGTCATCTATTATAACACATAGAAATTTATTGTTAGTTACAGTTTCAATGACTGAATTATTTGCTGACTTTATGGTAAAAAAATGCTTTTGATTTTGGCAACCTTTTGAAGTAAAAAGCATTAATTTAGTTTTCTTAAGGATGACAAGGATGTTTGATTCTTTGAGCCAGGTTTATACAGAGGAGAAAGATTTTGGGGTAAAGTCTTAGAACTTACTTATTGTTGAGGCCACACATATTAATGTTGAGTTATCTGCATATTGAACTAAACTAGCATGGTGAGTGGAGGTGTGGAGGTCATTAATAAATATATTTAATAGGAGAGGATCCAGGATAGAGCCCTGAGGGACACCTGTAGTAACTGGTTAAAATGATGAGTAGGTTTGTTGCTTTTTAATGGCTTGTTGCCTTCCAGATAAGAAGCTAAAACAC
Organism: Protopterus annectens; assembly: GCF_019279795.1. Lineage (NCBI taxonomy): Eukaryota > Metazoa > Chordata > Ceratodontiformes > Protopteridae > Protopterus > Protopterus annectens. The sequence goes on along the minus strand of NC_056732.1, from coordinate 985,243,489 downwards.
CACAACAAGGAGTATTGTGAAAGTCCTATTGAGGAGTGTCAAACGAGTATTTGCTGGTACGAGACACTATCAAATATCTTTGACAAGTCTAAGAACTTGGTGGACACACGCAGATCATTGTTTCTATGTTGGTTTATTACATCTGTGAAATGTAGTAGAGCAGTAGTGATGCTTTGCTGGAGCCTAAAGCCATGCTGTGTTTTGTATGCAGGTTGTTTGAGATTAGGTATTGCATTAGCTGCATATGGATTCATTTCTCTAATATTTAGAAAGGGAGAGAATCACTATTGGTCTGTAGTTATTAAACTCTGTAGATGTGCAACTTCCTTATGAGTGAGGTAGGTACTGGACTAAAAGTGAAGAGCTGTGGGTGGTTTTGATTGGGCAGGGGTAGATAGACGGGGCAGATATATTAGTGTCTAAGAGAGGTAATACTCATTGTATAAAGTAGGAATTAAACTGTGTGAGGATAGAGTCTATCATATTGTCTGTTTTTGGAGAGGGGGTGGTGGCCTTCCCAGGGTGGAGTAGTTTATTTAATGATGACCAAAAAGGTTTTGGGTTGTTTTTATGTTTGTCTTGTACGACTATATAGTATATTTGCTTATCCTGTTTGACATGGAGTTTTGCAAGATTTCTAAGATGTCTAAATTGCTGGAAGGCATTTTGAGTTCTGTTTATATACCATTTTTTCCAGGCTGTATCCCTTTTTGTCATGACTTTTTTCTTTCTTTTGTTAGGCATGGTGCAGTTGGACTTTACTCCTTTATTACGTACTGGTGTTAGATTATTTAAGGTCGGTAAGAATATGTTATTAAAGTGTTCTACAATGATATCTAGAGGCATTGTTCTAAGGACATTCTAGTTATACTGTTTTAGTGTTTCATTAAAAATGGGCAGCCGCAGTGGTGCAGCAGTTAACGTTGCTGCCTCACAGCAAGAGGTTCTCCGGTTCAATCCTCGGCTGGGGTGCCTTCTGTGTGGAGTCTGCATGTACTCCCTGTGGTTGCGTAGGTTTCTTCTGGGTGCTCCGGTTTCCTCCCACATCCCAAAGACATGCTGTAGGTGGATTGGATACTCTAAATTGGCTCTAGGCGTGAGTGTGTGCATGTGAGTGGGCTGGCAACTCGACACCGAAAAACTCCACTGCCAATCATGAGCAGACAGGTGTTCCACTGTGGCGACCCCTAAAAGCCGAAAGAAGAAGACGTGTTTCATTAAAAATATCTTGCTGAAATTGGTTGTATTTTGTATTTGATTATAGATGATATATTTATCTAGGTTATGATAAGTTCTAATGGCATATGTTGGTATGTGGTCACTTATGCTATCTGAGAGGCAGCCTACTTTTGTCAGTTTGTCTGGTTTGTTTGTAAGAATACAGTATAATATTGACTGTCTCCCTTAAGTTTTATTGATTCTAGTAGGTATGGTTATTAAATGTCTGAAGTTGAACAACTTTATGGATTGTGGGGATAGCAGAATTTATGAGTTGCCAGTCTATATTTAAGTCTCTAAGTATTATAGTTTCATGGTTAATTTGTCAGGCTATCCAATACATGATGTTTTCAGCAGTATCAATGTTATTCCCTGGTGGTATTAAATTGCTATTAAACATATAGTTTTCCTATTGCTAATTTTTAGGAGTGTTCTTAGAAGTTCAACCTTGTTAAATGTGGGTATTTCCTGTGGAAGTAAGGTGATGGTTAGGGGATTTTTATAGATGAATGTTACTCTACCTGCGCACTTGTTTTGACTGTCATGCCTAGTATATTGTATCCAGAGGTGGAAGGAGTGATCAAATTATCTTGTATTTCTTTTTTTAACTATATTTCAGTAGGTATGACTACATCAGGAGTGTTGGCATGTATGTCATGGATTTTCTTGCACATATTTTTTAGGTTCATACTTAGTAAGGTGAGTTTGAGTTCTATTTTTTGCTGAGATGTATTAGATGACTGGTTTATTTGGGGACTGGAAATGGTTTTATGAACAGTGGGACTTGGGTTGTGGTGAATATCTCTGCTAAGTTTTTGAATTGATATTATACAGTGGGAAGAGTATGGCCAATTATATTTTGGCCTTGGTTTGGTATTTGATCATAAATTTGGATACTTATTTTTGAGATATTTATAGATAAAAGGGTGTAATAGAGAAAAGCAGACTGGGTAGATGTTGATATTCTTTGTGAGGATTGGTTGAAGTCCTAAGTATTTGAAGGAGGCGGATTTGATAACTGTTGATGAAGGCTAGTAGAGTGAGGGGGAACAGAAAAATAATCTGAGTTAGGGGCATCTTATTTAACTTTGGTTTTATCTTTGTTGTAAATAAGGACTGGGAAATTTTAAAGGGTCCTGGGTTAGTTATAGGGGGCAATGACAGTTTGAGAGACAGTCTTTGGTGGTAAACAAGAGTGGGTATCACTACTGGGAGCAATTCTATTGATTGTTTTCTTCTGTGGGGAGCCAATGGTTTTAATTTGAGAAATATGTGGGTGGTGCAATGGAAGTATAAAGTTAGAGTAAGAGGGGATGGGTGGGAATTGGAGGCAGGATAGGGGAGCAGCAGGATTCCAAGCATTAGTGACGGTGAACAAAGTGGACTGAAAACTTCACAAAGAGACAGAGAAAAAACAATTAACTTAAACAGCCACAAATCTGCTGACAGAGATAAGTAAAAGGAACAATCCAGTTTAAAAGGCCTCTGAGCTAGTAGGTGAAATGTTGATTTTGTTGCTCTAGGACACAGTTTTAGTGAGATAGTTATTCTAATATCATCTTGACCTGACTAATGGTGGTAATAGTAAAATAATAGCAGTTGACTGTTTTGAACAACTGTATAATATAAGGAAGTTTCTCTGGACTTTGAAATACAAAGTCCAAAGGCCACCCCAACTCCCACAGATCAGCAAAACAATGAGATAAAGTTATCCAGAATACAGTAGTGCAGCTGTGGAAAATTACTGGCTCAAAAGTCAAAGTGGTTACACAAGAAGACAAACTTAAGGAAGGGAGATAGTGGACTTGTAAAAACAAAGAAATGAGCACAGTTAAGGGGGAAACTACCAATGGGACTGCTGTGGTCTAAGAAAATTGAGAAATTATAGTGGACAAAGTTCTTTGTTTTAGACTGCCATAATATTTATAATTTACATAAAATGTAGGCCACAGACTGATGTTCAAACTGCAGACTTCATTGTTACATTGCATATCTATTTGCTTCCAGGGACACTTTTACAGCAAAATAGAAACACAGTAAAGAGACACTTGAGTGCCCTCAATGTTGACTGTGCACAAATACTAGCTCAGAGCTAAAAGTGGTTTAATAACTGTCTCGGGCAAGGAGAAATAAGAAAGGAAAGTGGAGACCAAGTATGACTTCCTTGAAGGCATACAGTTCCACTAAAGACAGAAGGATATAAATAATGGGAATAGCAAGTCTAGAAGAAGTGATGAAAATGTGAGAGAAAGGAATAGTTTGACTAAAAGTAGTATGAGTAAATGTCAGTATCTGTTAGGAAGTAGAGAGTAAAAGCTGACCAGCAGGGTGTCAGTGGAGGACGATTTACAGACTATAAGGCTATTGCTTACAAACTAGGACATTGAAGCACTTGACTAGTCATTATGCAGACTAAAACACATGCAGATGATTGGATGGCCCTAACACTTACTTAAAGCACAAGGCCAGAGGTGGAACACAGTTTGTCCTACATAAACAGTGGGTGGATTGAGTGGACTCAGACTTCCTATTAGATGAGCCTGCTGTGTGTATGCTTTAGGGATGTTTACAGTGAAGCTGTTGAGAAAAAAGGGAAAGAAAAAAAATGATGTATTCAAGGTTCAGTAGAAATCCAATTAAATTACTGTGAGATCAACTATATGCACCAGAACACTGCCACCAAATTCTTAAGGTCCTGTTTTATGACGTCATTGATGATGTATTCCATGGCTGGGTAGCCAAAACTTTTTGGGCCATTCTTATGAAGGGGCATAACCTCTGCAGTGTGCCATTGATCAGGAAACTAGCCTGTTGTAAGGCTTAGGTTGAACAGCTTTAAGAAGGGGATTAGCAAAGGCCTGCTTGACACTATTTATAAGGAAACAAGGAATGTTTCTGAGACCCACTGAAGAGGTTTTTCCTGTCATAGAGAGCACTTTAAGAATATGATCCTTGGAGATCGTGTGGAGAGTGACTCTCGTATGTTTGGGGTGGGGATGATAGTTTCAAGGGAGAAATTTGCAGCAAACTTGTTAGCCAATATGTCAGTGATGTCATTAAGATTTGAATAGGAGATGCATACAGATGAATGCCTTGCAGTGATATGAATTATTCTTTAGTTTTCTAACATAGCTAAAAGGAATTTATAATACTAATTGTTATTCTCCCAGATTCAAGCTACAACACTGTGAATTATGCAAGTGTTGGTTCATATTTTTTAGGTGCATACCTGAGAAAGGTAGCTTTACTCAGATGAACAAAAATAAGAAAACAGTTTAGTCTAAATGTGTGCCATAACATTCTGCTAATTTTAATCAGTTACTCACTGGCTGAAGGATAAGTACAGCAGGGAGATATATGTGAAAGGAGTATCACCCCCTCTAGACTGAGAGAGATACAGAGGGAGAAAGATAGAAATGCAACAGAAACATGTACAAGTACTATGTGAAGCTGCTTTATTAATTTACTTTGCATATAAAGAATGCAAGAAGGGTACAACAAAAAAATCTGGAAGGAATGGCCAATTAACAATATACAAAAATAAGGAAAAAAAAAACAATAAGAAAATGCAAAATGTAGCCAGAATATTAAGAGGCCATGAATCATACAAAGTGACCGAAAGAGACAGAGAAATAGAAAAAAGCCAAGAGAGTAATAAGACAAAAGTTGAACAGTTCTATCTCACAGACAGGTAAAGCTATTAGTGTGCTCACGATGACCCATATGCAATTACTGACACAAGCACTAGAGAGGCTGCAGGGAGAGAATAGGAATGAGCAGACAGTGTCAACTTGCCCATGCTGGGGGAGGGGGGCAGCCAAGGCTTGTTGCAATACGATGAGTACAAGCACGGCCAGTTCCATTCGGCATAAGTGGTCAGTTCCTTAGGTGGGAGGTTGAGCATGTGCAAAAGTGTGCATGTACCTTCCATGGGCAGAGATGGTGGAACTGGCAAGGATGCCATGAGGGCAGGGAGTTAGGGCACACACAGTCTCCAGCAACAGTATCCTTCTTCTCCTTACTGTCCCTAAAAATGGGCTGGATTGAGTCTGGGAAGCTAGGTTGGGTCTGGTAGACTAAGTAAACGTGGGCAGGCTGGTAACAGCTGATGGTCAGATGCAGAGAAAAAACAGTTATACAACAAAAGTTGAAAGAATACAGAAATGAAAATCAAATGGAAATATGAAGAATAGAAAAATGACACAGAACACTGAGCAGCAGCAAAGCATTACAGAGGGCAAACTGCAAGGTGAGTTTGGCACAATGGTTAAGGTCTTTGCCTCACAGAGACAAAAAAAGGGTTTGATTCTGACCTCTGGTTATTGTTTAGGCTTAAAATGGCCTTTTCAAGGCAGTTAACCTGCTATTCCATTATGAACCTATATGAGGAGGAAAGCAGGGAATATTTTGGAATGGGAAGGATTGACTCTTGAAACTGTCAAACACTCCACTCAAGTGCTTTTGGATGCCATGTTAATGAAGAACATGAGAGAAAGAAGCACTTGTCAGCATCTGTCATTGCCAAATGTCAAACTGAATGGCTGATGAATTGTAGATGAGTAGTGAGATATAAGGAGGAATTAAAGGGAAGCAAGTGAAGTCTGAGCCAGAACAGTGTGAAAATGAAGTGCACTGTTTCACCCTGCATTATTCTCTCATTCCATTACCTTACTGTTCTTTCTTCATCTACTTCTCCCCTTCTATCGCTTTGTCTCTTAAACTTTTTCATTTCTTTCTTTCAAGAAATGTGAGCTAACGTTCATAGGGAATTAGGGATTATGGTATTAATGTGCAGTTAAAGTGCACAGTGCTGCTGAAAGCATTACTTTTAGTAGTATGACTTACAGGTTCAAAGGACCGCATGTTGAGAGGTTCAGCTGTAAAGCTTATGAGTTACTGCCCTTCTACAAGATTAGAACTAGGTACAAAAAGAAAGCATAAAATGTAACACATATGAAAATAGCTTCATTCAAAGCACTGGCTCCGATCAGACAAGTGACAAAGTGCTGGGAAATATATACGTACATGTGTGACATTCCACAGCACCGTGACAAAAATGAGTCAGTGTGTGTGTGTGTGTGTGTGTGTGTGTGTGTGTGTGTGTGTGTGTGTGTGTGCGGGCGCGCGCATTACATTTGCATTTGAGTTCCTACTTGTGTGAATATAACACTGCATTTAACGAAAAATAAAATACATGCTATTCTATCGTGCTATGATAACAAATAAGAAATATGTTAGTCCTTCATTTTTTTCCAGATCCATACTTAAAAACTTTCAGTGTAACCAGATTTACTGAGCTGATGTAGGTATATACAAACTCCATCTGCATCACTGCATTCTTCTGCTGTGGAACAGACTCCCCATCTACATAAAACAAAGTTCATGCCTGTTCATTTTCAAGTGCAACATAGATCTATGTATGTGAAACAGAAAATGTATGCCAGGACTTTTGCTACTGGGTTCTTGCACCTGACCTACAGTTATTCTACTAAGATTTCTGGTACTTTGAACCATCACAGGACTGCTTAAATCAGCTTTCTTAGCACCTTGGCATAGAGCAGCTCATAAATGCTTTATCCCACGCATGGGTCCCCTCAAATTATCTATGGTATTATTCAATTTACTCCTAAGGAGTAATATATAATTATCAACCATGGGATAGGAAAGGCCAATCTACAACCCAATGGGATAGGTTATTTCAAGCACAAAAAGGAAAACTGGCTAGGCTTAAATGGCCCACAAGGACAGCTAGCCTAATACTTACCTATGAACATATAGAGGTGTCAATGGATATATTTTGCCATTTCCTGTATTTTGTTACTTGCAGTTTGTTAAATATTTTTTCACTAGATCATGATCATTCATCTTAAGCCATTTATTTTAGTAATGTCTTTTATTTTCTTTATCCCTAGGTATCGTGTGCTATTTATTATGTATTTTCCTGTTGCAACCATTAAATACATGCACGCACATTCATTGGACTCAGTCACAGATGTGACTGTACAACAGTGATATTAAGTCATTCTCTTGAGTACCATTGGTGAAAGACACTACATTCATTCCCAAAAATAGTATATATAACACTGGCTTATAAGCCTTGATGATAACAACTGCCAAGAACAAGGGAATGGCCTTTTCTTTGCTTGTCCTGATAAAGTAATTTACTGTTTTGGTGTTTCTAACAGTTTCTCCAAAGAGACTCAGCAATGGCACAGAGAAACCTTATCAGCTTGCAAAGAATAGATAAAAAGCTAGACATCAGATGTCCTTCATAAGGAATTCCAGCAACAAACTGCTCACCAGCAAACAGGACATCAAAGGCAGATAGAAGGAGTACATACAGCAGGTTCTGAATGAAGAAAAGCCCACTGTAGTGTCCCAGACATAGTCTACGATGACAGAAGAAGAGCCCACCCTAGAAGAAGTAAGAACAACACTAAGGAAAATGAAGTCAGGAAAAGCAACAGACTCAGATGAGATCAAAGCAGAGATGATAAAGATGTTGGCTGAGTTATGGAGGAAATGGCTGCACAGGGTGCTCATAGCAGTATGGATAGTAAGGTGTACTCGGATGATTGGAAAATAAACATTCTCGTGCCAGTGTACTAGATGAAAAGGGATATTCAAAACTGTGGGCAACACAGAGGTATCAGACTCCTATCACACTGCATGGTGCTGGAGAAAGTGACTAATAAATGAACACGCAGAGCAGTAGAAAGTAAGATGAAAGATGAGCAGTTCAGATTCAGATCAGGATGCCGCACAACTTACCTGGTGTTTGCAATGAGACTGATATAGGAGAAGCTACAGATAAGAAGACAGTCCAAATGGGCATTCCTAGACTTGAAGAAAGTATATGCCAAGGTGCTAAGAAACTTGATTTAGGCAGTCCTGTGATGGTTTAAAGTACCAAAAATATTAATAGAATAACTGTAAGCCAGGTACAAAAACCCACTGGAAAAAGTACAAACAGTGTTTGGACTCAAAGAGGGGATCCCAGTGGGAGTGGGTATGAATCAGGGTTCAACTCTGAGACCATTGGTATTTATACTGGTGATGGACTGCATTAGTAAATAGGTCAGAAGGGACAGATTAACAAGGCTGGTGTATATAGAAGATGTGGCATTATAAGCATACTCTGAACAGAAACTTCAGCAAATGATAAGGGAATGGAGTGAAAAACTGAAGGCACATGGGATGAAACTGACTATGGAAAGGATGGCTGTCACAGTAGAAATCTGGAAAAATACAAAGAAGATGAAAACTGAGATGGAATGGAAAACAGGGAAACAGGTTAACAGCTTCAAGTATCTGGGTGAGATGGTTGAGGAGAAACGAAGTCTGAATAAGGAAGCAACAACTAGAATCAGAGGGGTTGTAACCATGTGGCAGAGAGTGTCAAGGATAGTGTACGACAGAAGAATGCCAAAGAAGCTGAAAAGTAAGGTATACAAAACAAGAGTGTGTCCAGTTCTACTGTATGATACAGAAACATGGGTCATGAAGGCAGAGCAGCTGAGGAAGCTAAAGGTGATGGAAATGACGTACCTATGATGGGTGGTAGGATGTACACTTTGGGACAGAAAAAGAAATTATCACATCAGAGTAGAAGACAAAGTAGCTCCAATTGTACAGAAGGTCAGCAAGAGCAGATTATGATGGCTGGTGCATATCTGTAGGAAACCAGAAGATGATTTGGTGAAAAAGATTTGAGAGAGAAAGGAAGCACACAAGAGGAAACGAGGACATCCAGCAAACAGATGGATGTATTGTATGGGAGAAGACCTAAATCAGTCAGGTAAGGTAGACTGTATCGCAACTTGGAGAGATGGTGACAGGTGATGCATAACACTGATGTACAGAAATGGGAAAAATGGGTTGATGATGATTCTAATGAAGCTTGCTTCTAAGAATAGGCTTATAATATTTAAATAGTAATTGACAGCAGGTTGTGCAATGTGCCACTCATGGTAAACTAGGCAAATACCTTAAATTATGTCAGTATAAATACTTTCTGAAATGACTGCATGAAAAAATGTAGGAAGGTTTCATAGACAGTACGACTACTGTGTAGAATAAACCAGTAAAAAAAAAAAACAATCCCAGAAATAATTGTTAGAAATGGAGTATTAGTACAGCAGTGTGCACCATGCCTGTTGGCAGTGTGCAGAACACATACAAGAAAGAAACTCAGCATGACTATCAGGCTGAGTACCAAGGACTACAGCCAATGCTGCAGTGTGTGTATTTACAGATGTCTGTCACCTGTGCAGATGACAATACACTTCACAAATAGATGTTTTAAAGCAACATGGAGCACCATATTGGTTTCTTACAAAAGTGACATTACCACAAAATATAAACAGGACTGGAAATGGCCTCTCCTGAATGAGTGTAAAGCAAAAGACATCCCAAGAAGGATTATAATGTCACTCAGTATGAAGATATGTATTAAGGGTGCTTCCCACTGAAGTTGATTTATAATTTACTTAAAACACATCCCATTAAGAAGACATTTATTTATCATCATACCACAATCTTTTTTGTCCATGTCTGACATTCCAGAATAGTCAGGTTTTAAATTAAACTTTTAAATCAAGCTAGCTAGCTAAGTTTGTATTCATTTGCTGTGTCTGTCTGCAACAAAAAATGCCATAGCAGGTCACTCCCAGCACTACTAGCCTTGTCTTTAAACTCTCATCACTGCAAAAATCACTGCATGGTACTGCCACAATGCATGCTCGTTTTTTTTACTTGAAATTAAAATTCACCACAACGGGTATGTGCTAGCTTTGTTAGGAAAGGCTAAGTGTGAAAGTCCATCTTCAGTTTTTCATGACAAAAGTGGAAGTCCCCATTATCTACATGTTGAAGTAGCAGTATTTGAAAATCATGACTTCAAATCATTTCTTTTTAAATAATTACATATAACAGTAGCGTTGTCACCTCACAGTAAGACGCTGTCCGGTTCGATTCTCAGCTAGAGCGTCTTCTGCATGGAGACATGCGTGAATGGGCGTACCTTCATTAAAGGTTGTGCATCAGGCCTGGCAAGCCGGTACGTAAAAATCAACTGCCAATCATTAGCGGACTGGAGTTCCGCTGTGGCGACCCCTAACTGGGAAAAGCCGAAAGACACAATCACATATAACAATGCTTGAAAAGAAAAATGCTAGAAGCACTTTACATTTTTTTAATTCTTCCCAACTCAAAGAATCAGTCCTTAAACATAGTAGTACCATGTATGCAGTAACATTATTTTACAGCCAGGCAGTAACATCAAAAAGTACAAAGCTCAGATTATGTTTCTTTTTCTGCATGTAAATGCATCATGCTTTGTTTCTAGGTCGACATGCCTTGCTGGTGGTGCCCACAAGTGAGAGGACACAGCTGCTGTTCAAATACATATTCTATAGCAAGACTACAGAGAAGTGGTCTGCATTCTTAGGGCACAAATACTGCTCGCTCTGCTAATGTCCTGCGTCAGTCACTATGAGTGCAACATAAAATCTGTCAGAGATAACTAAATTGCTTAATACAAAAATAAGCACAGACAACAAGGTTGTTTAAGGCAAGCCTTGATATTTTTAGCACTTGCCCTTAATGGTGGAATGTCTGAAGTACAGAGCCTGTCGAGGGAATGACACTTGATAACTAAATGTACTGTACAGCATTGCATATGATGGGTCTTCAGCAGCAAATAGCAACCCATATATTCTGCCATTTGACCTTATGAGGGACAAAACAATGACACAAATGAGGGCTGCAGTCATAGCAAACTGATAACTCAGCAGTGTAACTCACAGGCTCTTTCCTAATAGCATTTGTGGTGCACGTCACCAAAAATTCATCTTCATTCAGAGTCGCACACATGATGATATGGCAAAAAGGTAAAAAGTGAGCTAACAGCGACAACATTCCCTGGGTGTTATCAGCATATTACCTCTAGTTCCTGTACTGTAAAGACAGTGACATCAACAGAAAATAACTCATGCTGTAATAGTTGTTGTGTAAAGAGAACATTACATTAAAGCAAACAAAAACAAAATATACCAGATTGTTTTTAACAAAGGTAAAGTGTACCATGATGAGGCAATTCAAATAATGCAAGGCCATAACACCTACTTCTGTCACTCTGAATGAAATCAGTACTAGTCAGGACACACCCATAATGTTATTAATAGAGGAATAAAGAATGTTTAAAATGTTATAATAATAATATAATGAATATATAATTGCATTTATACTGGCAAATATATAAACATATTGTCTCTACTTTGTTTACAGTACTGCCTACAACTGTGCAAACTCTTTTATTTTATGTATAATCTCTACTTGGTTCCTGGTTATGGCTGAAAAGGGTTTGTTACCCAGTCCACTTGCCTGGTTATCACGTTGAAATAAATAAATAACCACACAGTGACTATTTCTCTTACCTTTTGACCTTTGCTGATAAGTCTAATATCTAAATGAAATGCACAACATATTGTGGGGACCCACAAGGAGTGTCTGCTTCTTTTTGCTCCTTTTTCAGACAAAATACCCTAACACACATTCACAGAAGAAACAGCAAAAAAAGATTAAAAAATGCTTTGTTCAAAAATATAAGGCTATCTTTCATCATTAAGACACTGTGGAAGATATGTAAATTAGAGTTAATACAAAAGATCAGCTGAATAATAACACAGTTAGTATACTCAATGACTTCTCAGCAGTCAAGAAAACTACATCAAACTCACTGAAACAAAATCAGTTCCAAGAAACTTTTATTTTAATAATGTGTAGGTAAAAAAATCATCTGGTTTGAATCAAAAGAGCTGACAAGGCATTTTTGTAAACTACTCAAAAATATTTATAATCAGTGGCTTGAAATTTCAGATTGATGTACAGGACTTAACTAAAGAAATCAACTCAAAACATCACTATGGTTGGACATGTTTTACAGCTTGTGCACATCTCTTATGTGTATGTCAGCCTGTACTGTTGAAAAAAGGATTTGTCCATACATTTCAGAGAACTGTGCTTCACTGTTCTTTGAGCAATGGTACCCAAACATTCTTCCAAGAGTAATTTACATATTTCATATGCATCTTGGCAAAGGGAGCTTTATAAGCATTTTATGCACACCCACATATTGGGCCATTCTTTTTGACACACTCATTATAATGAACAAAATCTCTCAAGTTAGTTCTGCTGCAGGGAACAAACTTGGGATCATACAGTGAGGTTAACGCTCAATGGCAGTGCACTTACTTCAGAAGTACAACATGATTAAAATGAAGTACATGAGACCATCTCTCCATATGCATTCATTTTAACCTAAAGTATATAGCCTCAGCACTTTGGAATACTCTTTCCTTTTTTTTCAGAAAGCAAACTTAGTATTTATGCATTTATGTACTATGGTAACTAGCTAAACCGACTGATACAGCAGAGAATGTTTTTCACCCACAGTCTGGGATCATATGTCATTTTGCAATAATCCATGACTTGGTGTGGGTATTGTTAGATTTATCTATGGATGATTTGGTTTGATCAAGTGGGTGAAGCGCGATTGATTAAAGTCAGCCATGGTTAGATCCTGCATTACACATATCCAGTCACAGTTTATTGCTACTATATAAAGGCATTATTTAAGAAAAAAGTTTCTTACCTTTTCTAAATAATGTCACTGTGCAGATGCATTTTAATGTTCTTCTGTAGGCTCTCATATGTAGGGGACTTCTAAAGTACACACTACACGTGTGTTGGATATATATAAATGTCAAAGCTTGAAAGCCTTCTACGGCACATTCTGCGCATGTATCAGACATATACGTGTCAAAGTTTGCACAACTTCTGAGGCACATGTGTTGGACATACATGTGCTGAAATTTGTATAGCACACTGAACAGAATGCATTTTTTTTCCACTTATGTTTTCCTGCTTGGAACTAAGGTTGCACACATTCTTCCAACTTTTTATGTCAGGACACCTGCAGACTCCCAAATGTCCTTGTGGTAAGTTGGATGTGCATTTTTTTAAATATGCTATTTTTTTATGGTTGCTTTTGGATGGGGTGTACGTTTTTCTTCCACCATTCTGAGAGTTTGTTTTTTCCTCTCATGGCGACTTGTGATATTTTTAATAGCTACAGCTGCCCAGACTCTTTGTGAGCAGTGTTGGATTTACCACAGGCATACTAATTGTTCTGTCCAATCAGCATACATGTTTTTGAATTATAATGTTGTTTTATTGTGTAATGCAAATCAACATATAAAAGTATGCAGTTTCAATACAGACATGACAAAGCAGTCCGGCTTCAGCTTCAGTAAGTCTGTGACCAACAGTACAGCAAAACGACATACTGGAGTTCCAAGAAAACCTTGGAGAAAAGTAAAAATTACTATATGTTTACCAATAATAGCTGCATAAACAAAAATATTGAACTTAGAACTATGAAGCTTTATTAAAACTTCATATATAAATACATAATCAACAATAAGTTAACCAAAACTGGTAATCAGCACTTTGATGTATCAGCACTTCAGATCTGAGGTTGTAACCAAGGAGGAATCAGTAATTTGTAAGTTTGTTTGTCTTTTCGGCTTTTCCCGGTTAGAGGTCACCACAGAGGAACTCTGGTCCACTAATGATTGGCAGTAGATTTTTATGGTGCCGAGTTGCCAAGCCCAATGCCCAACCTTCAGAGAAGGCACGCCCATTCACGCATGTCTTTCGGAGGCCACTCAACTGCAAGGAGGACGTGCAGACTCCACACAGAAGGCACTCCAGCCGAGAATTGAACAGGAGAACCTCTTGCTGTGAGGCAACAACGTTACCACTGTACCACTGCAGCTTCAGTAATTTGTAAGCAATTAATTAAAAAAACAGTCTTTAACTTTGCTAGATAAATGTACCTGGGGATTCATAAATGCCATATCCTTGATTGTGGCAAAGTCTACTCTATTTACAGATGGACAGCAATGCTAATCAGATATGCATACAGCCAGGCCAATGTGCACAATGGGGAGCCTCTCACTGTGGCCGCAGCACAAGCTCACATCTAGAGCGAGGTGAACCACCCTGCAGCTACATTGATCTACAAGCAGCTGAGTTAAACAATGTTAGTGCTTGAGCACACTAGTAGTTAGTGGATATACAGTTGTATAATGTTGATATAATCAATGGCAGTAAATATATATTGAGAAAAATGTGCAATGGAAAGGAAAGTACCACTGATGGCTGAGAGTGGAATAGAGGTTATACTACAATAACAGAGTCCACAGAGTTCAACAACATAAAGTGGCCAAGAAGAACATAGAATAAGTGTAAGATTATGCTAAACAGGGTTTTAAGGTTGACAGTAATTCTGTTACAAATATGTAACATAAATAAGGTATAAAATAAAGCTTGCTTAAATGCAGAAACAGAGTTTAGTTATATGCATTTAGCATCCATACTAAATGACCGTAGCTTGGAAAATAAGAAATCTGCTGAATGGACATTTCTTCCTTAAAAACAGAATGTATGCAAGAGCAGAAATGCAAAATCTGCTTTAAAAGAACACTGTGACAATGTGTTTCCTTAAAAAACATGTTTTTCTGCACACAAAAAGAATGGACAACAGGACATGTTTATGACACTGTTACAATGTGTTTCCTTAAAAAACATGTTTTTCTGCATTTATCAGCATTGGCACAAGAACAGGTGTTCTTATACAAAGATACAAATAGAATACTAAAGACAAAAAACAGGATGTTCACACTGTCAGAAAAGCTGAAAAATAATATCATTAAGTCAGCAGTTTGCATCAGCATCTACAACAATCAGTATTGTTTCTACAGGATGAGCAATTCTCCAAAACAGAATACCAAGAGGAAATGCAACAACAGCCTGATCACCTGTTTTCTTGCTAACTGGTAAGACTTTTTTCTGTGTCACATTTTTAGTATGGATGCTATTAGACAGTTTGCATATTATTAGACATTTTGGATGTTATTAGACAGTATGGCTATTATTAGACATAATTCGTGTAGGAGTAAACCAAGCTTTAGTAAATTGCAATGTTGGGATACACAGCACATTAGTAAATGTAACACCTTATCAGGGCAGGTTGATAGTAAGGCATTATGCAAATGTATTACAATATTTGACTGGTATCTCAAAGAAAACGGGGTATGACAAATGTTTGTTGTGTGATTCAACAAAAACTGCATTTTGTGTATTATGCCATAAAAAAAGTATTGCATCATATTGCTAAAAAAACAGACTGTGAAGACAGATCTGTTCATGATAAAGAATTAACTAAGGGTAAAGTGTTTCTATTGTATTCAGATGTTGAACAGTTATGTCCTGTCACCACATGCAAGTCAAATCAATTACTGACAGGACCTTTAGTACATTTTGTTACAAAAGAATGTAATAAACCTCTAAAAGACAGACACAATGAGTTCAGGAAGTTTAGACAAGTTATATATACATCTTTTCAAAAGTGCATAGGAGTTTCAGATTCAGCGGAACAGGTTAATAAAAAATGTCAGACAGACCATGCAACATTACAGGAAACTCTTCAACAGAAGATGCAGGATAAAGGAAATAAATTAGCTGAACTAACAGAGACTGGGGACTTCCTGCATACACAGCTAATCTGTGCAAAAGAAATATATTTTATAATATGTTTGTGTTTTGAAAATGGTTAAGCATATATGCTAGGATGGTAAAATCTGAACAAATCTTTCTCAAATGTTCAAAACTTCCATTCAGTTAAAGCAAGACATTTATCAGTACTACAGTAAAGTAGAGCATATGACTGCCATTCTTAGCATAGTCAAAAAGTAAACGAAACAGTTCTAGTGCATAAAATTAAATAAAAATAGTTAATAAAAGTAAAGATTTAAAGTCACAAGACTGACATGCTTAAATAAAGATTTTAAAGTCACAAGACTCACATGCATGTATGTTCTTTTCATCTAGAGTACATTTGTTTACAATGCACAAGAATAACAGGCAGACAACAGCAAATATAAATAATGTAAATATAAACAAATGTTAGTTAAGCTAATATCTATTTGTTTTTTACAATTTTATATAATTGTATAGCAACACCAAACCAAACAGTTAAACTTCTGAATTTTAAAAGGAAATAAAATCAGAAAAGGTATCAGTCAAACAGTTTTTGTAAAATTAATGGTAGGGCAGTTAAATAAATAAATAAAAAGTACTGAAATCCATGTAAGCTAATTATAAAATAATGTCTATTTATGTAGTATAAATGCCTAGTTATGCAAATCGCAATCAAATTAAAGGAAAAATGCCAGAAGAATTAACTATAGTTTATAAAGTATAAAATGTGAGCTCAGACCTTCCTAGACTAGATGAATAGTTACACGAAATGTTGGAAAGATAAGATAAACAAGACGATTGCCAGACAAGTAGCTTGAGTTTTTCTAAAGCATTATTGTTATTAAAACATAATTGCTAAAATGTTTATATGCAACACTATTTGGTAATTGTAATAAAATGTCACAATTGTGCATAGATGTCACTGATAATCTGTTTGCAGGTAAATGTTAAAAGAAAAAAACCTCAGTTGCATCAAGTACAGCCAGCAAATGGGCTATAGTATACATACAGTTCAAATCAATTGTGCAGAAGGGTGTAAATACCTACTAGTGGTGATAAACAGCAAAGGCTTTATAAAAATGATCAAATCAGACAGGGATCTATAGTTTGGTAGCCTAATGGTCCAGATGTGTGGCCAAAGTATTGGGCTGATGTACATTCTAAAGCAAATAAACAATACTGTAGTATACTACAGGGGGAGGGGCACTTTCTCAGTTTTACACTGACTGTATAAGCAGTACTGCACAAGGGTCTAAAATAGAGCTAGAGGAAGAAATAATATCTCATTCCTTCTTGACAATACTCTTTTAGGGGGGAAGGAATAGTGCATTAGAAACACTGGTAAACAGAATAAATCTGAAAGTCCAATATATTTTATGCTAGTTATTATTGTATCGTTTAGTATTAAATTGTATTTGCAACATGTTAAACTGCAAAGCTATACAAGAGATGGGTTTAAAATTGCTTTATTAAAGCTATAAAAGAGAGAATAAAGATATGCAAAATGCATTCATGTTTCTAATAGCAAAAATGGTCACTATTTTTAATATGTTTTTGGCAAAACAATGTTGGTATAAAAAAGCATGAATGTTTTTAATTGCTGAGTATTTAGTTTAAAATAACAGAACATATGCCTTTGGTGCCAATTCCACTAGATATTTCTAAAGAGACATAAACATTTTCCAAAATTTTGCTTAATATTAATGTTATTAAATTTGTAAGATTAGACTAAATGTACTTTATAGTCTTTGTATGTACAAATGCAGAAGAATTCAATACAAATGATAGTCTTTGTATGTACAAATGCAGAAGAATTCAGTACAAATGAAATTAATGTCTAGCAATGAATATGTGTAAAAAACATGTTTTAAAAAATGGGTCCAGGGTAGCTACTAGATTGAAATGCATGAGTAGTAAACAGTCTTGTGTAAATACATACTGTACAGGATACATTGTAATAAGTTCAAAAGTAATTTGTCAAGTTGTAATATCACTGGTTACACCAGTTACAGGAAAATGATATTAAAATATTGTACTCATACAGCTAATGGACTAATATGCACATAGCATTATCTAGTGTATAAATCATGTTTTTTTTAAAATCCTCAAGTACTGAATGTACTAAAATAATTGCTTTCAAATATTTATTATCTAAGCCTAGTTCAGTATTTTACCAAAGTGTTAATGGGCAGTTCAGAAACATGAACACAATATTATGGTTAAAATGACATTGAAACTGTATATTTTCAGCAGTATATAAATGTTTGCAGTAGCACATAGTTTTTGTCTCTTATAGATATTAGTCTACTTCTAATCTTTTTATATTAATAAAAGTAAAGAGTTAATTCAACAGTTGCAAAGAGTTAATAAAAGAGTTCTAAATCATAAATGAAATTCTGTGATTGCAAAAGAATAAATTAATCAAGTTAAAAATAAAATTAAAGCAGACACAGTTCATAACTGATAAAATATTTTCACAGAATGGTCTGTAAAAGAAAAAATTGTTAGATAAATTCAGTTTTGGCAGTAATACTTGATATCATTGTAAAATTGCATTTTGATTTGTTGTATCAAATGAAGACTAAAGGTGTTGTTTCTTAATGTGTTTTCTATATAATGTGATCAAAAATACATATCAGTATAAAGTGTTTTGAGTACATTAAAATAAAAAGAAGGAATTGTAAGATTATGCTCAACAGGGTTTTAAGGTTGAAAGTAATTCTGTTACAAATATGTAACATAAATAAGGTATAAAATAAAGCTTGCTTAAATGCAGAAACAGAGTTTAGTAATATGTGATTAGCATCCTTACTAAATGACCGTGGCTTGGAAAATAAGGAATCTGCTGAATGGACATTTTTTCCTTACAGACTTAAAAACAGGATGTATGCAAGAGCAAAAATGCAAAATCTGCTTTTAAAGAACACTGTGACAATGTGTTTCCTTAAAAAAACATGTTTTTCTGCATATAAAAAGAATGGACAACAGGACATGTTTATGACACTGTTATGATGTGTTTCCTTAAAAAAACATGTTCTGCATTTATCAGCATTGGCACAAGAACAGATGTTCTTATACAAAGATACAAACAGAATACTAAAGACAAAAAAACAGGATGTTCACACTATCAGAAAAGCTGAAAAAATAATATCATTAAGTCAGCAGTTTGCGTCAGGATCTGCAACAATCAGTATTGTTTCTACAGGATGAGCAATTCTCCAAAATAGAACACCAAGAGGAAATGTATATGTATGTGCAAGACTAAAATTGTATATAAAGATTTGTATTAATCCAGTTATGTTAGGGATATTGGTAGGGACACATTTGTCCTGAGGTAAATGTTATAATCTCTCACATCATTTGTACTATATGAGAAGTAAAGTGGAATAGTACTTTAAGCTGCAACGTTAGCCCATCCGGTTTATTATAAAAAGTTATTTGTTACTACTCTAAGTTGATGCTGCGAAGTATATTCTCTCATCAGTGTATATTCTGCAAGTTTCTGTATGCAACAGACTGTGAATGCAACTATAACCAGACTTTGATTTCAGCAGAATCTAGCCAGCAAGACTGAGTGTCTTAAGAAGACTTCATATCCATCACAGTAAGCAGCACCATATAATTTTTCAATAAGTATACATTTCAGTGACAAGAAACTTCAGACCTTACTGTTGTCATCTTGCAATTTGTACTAATGCTGTTTATACTATTTCAGAGGACTGTCTGTGGAATAATACAGTATTCTGACTGGGTTTCACAGGTGACTAAATACAGACAGAATGTTTTGTTCTGATGATTCTTCATCTTCTGTGCCATAGTTGTGCACTCCTCAAAAGACACTCATGGATTGTTGGTTCTTTGCATTTATTGCCTTTTTTGTCATTTTACCTGACCAGTCTAGGACCAGTTAACTCCAACTCATCAATCCTATCCTTAATGCTAGCTTTATATGTTTTGATTTTTTTTTACAATATGCTTAAGCTAATTTAAGCCTATGCCCCACAGCAAGGTTATGATAGTGAAGAAAAGAGTGCCTTCAGACAGCAGTTATGGGAGCTGCTAGATAAAGGAGGACAGCATGAATTGGTGTTGATAATAGGTTAGTTGAATGCATATATTGGGAGAGACAGAACAGGAGAGGAGGACTGTCTCGGTCCACATGGGTGGGACAACAAGAATAAAGAAGGAGAAACCATTCTAGATTTCTGTCTGGCAAATCGCTTGATGGTGGCCAACACATGGTTCATCAAGACAGACAGATACAAAATCACATACAAGAGTGGCCAAGGTGCAGCTCAGGTTTACTACCCCTAGTAAGGAGAGGACATTGAGGTATAATCAGTGATTGCAAAGTCATCCCCAGTGAAGCACTCAGCATTCAGTATAAACCACTGGTTGCCACGATCAGCTGCAAGCAGTGGTCATAAAAATGTCTAAGATCAAAAGAGACTAGGCTGAACACCTGGAAATTACCTGGAGAGGAAGCACAAGAGTTCAAGGAACTCAGGGCTCTAGCACCTCAAGAAGAAGAGGAAATAGGTGGAGTTGAAGAAGAAAAAGAATACCAGCACCTCCAGATCCAGTATAACCAATTGATTATGGCATATAAAAGCCTTTACAATCCGGACAATACTCCTGCACTAAAAAACATTATCACCCCCTATAACAATCCCAGACATATTTGATCTTCTAACAAACTGCTAGTTCAGACTATCAAAACTAATAACTCAGCCGGTGATGCTCTCTTTGCCGACTCTGCAGGTAGATCTTGGAACTCACTCCCAGCTAATATTACTTTACTTACCACCCTGAGCCAATTTAAGATAAGACTCAAACAATATTTGACACTAAACTGGCGATATCAGTGTATCAAACCAGACTAACTCTCCTCTGTTGTGAGTTAATAACTATAATTTAGCTTAGTTGTGTTACTTAATCCAGACTTACATCCAGGATTATCTCTTAACCTTGGAATTTGTATAACTTGTTAAGTATGTAACCACTGTATATATTGTATCTGTAATCTTAACTGCTTATCTTGGAGCTTTTCTCTCCAGGCCTTCACTGAAAATGAACATGAAGCTGAAAATGGACATGAATCCAGTCGGACTATCCCGGTCAACAAATGTAAAATAAATAAACCTCGATACAACATGTGATAGGACTACAGAATACATATGTGTCTGAGCCAGGTATGGAAATAAGGTACATTACGAAAGTTGGTGATGGAATTCTAAAGTCTATAAAGTAAAATGAATGAAAGAGTGCAGGAAAAAGTGGGAGATAGCTAAGATGGATAAAGCTAAGAAGGAATATTGGCTGGCTAATAAACGGGCTTAGAGAGAAGTTGCAATAGCAAAGAACAAAACATCAGTGGCACTCTACAAGCTTCTGGAAAGTGACTTGGTAGATGGCACAAAGAAACTCAGGTTTCAAGGCAAAGACAGAAAGATAAAGAAGATAGTCAGGCCCACTTTGTAAGGGCTGCCAGCAACAACCGGCTCAAAAGTCCACAGGACATCAAAGGCAGATGGTAGGAGTACTTCCAGGAGTTTCTGAATGACAAAAATCTCACAGAAGCTATACTGCCCCAGACACAGTCTACAATGAAAAAAAGAGGAGAAGCATATCCTAGAAGAAGGAAGAAGAGCACTAAGGAAAATGAAGATGGAGAAAGCAGTAGGGTCAGGTGAGGTCACATTAGATTTGGTTAAGAGGTCGGGTGAGAGAGGGAGAAATGGCTTCTGAGGGTACATATAGTAGTATGGAGAGAAGTTTGTATCCTAGATCACTTTAGAATAAGCATAATAGTGCCAGTGTACAAGAACAAAGGTGGCATCCACATCTGTGGGTAGTACAGAGGTATCGAACTCCTGTCTCACTGCATGACAGTTTTGGAGAGGGTTGATAAACAAATATGTAGAGTAGTAGAAAGTAAGAAGGGAGATGAGCAGTTCAGATTCAGATCAGGATGCAGAACAGCCAACCAGTTACTGAAGAAATCAGAATAAGATGAGAACTGAGATAGAAGAGAAACAGTGGAGCAGGTTAACAGCTTCAGGTATCTGGGAGGGGTGATTGAGGAGAGGAGAAGTCTGAATGAGTAGGTCAAAATTAGAATTAGAGGGGCTGCAACCAACTGGCACAGAGTGTCAGGGTTAGTATACGACAGAAGAATGCCAAGGAAGCTGAAAAGTAAGGAGTACAAAACAGTGGGGAGACCATTATTACTGTATGGTACAGAAACCTGGGCAGTAAAGGCAGAGGAGATAAAGAAGCTAGAGGTGATGGGGATGAAGTACCTGAGATGGGTGGTAGGATGCACAATGTGGTACACACAAAGAAATGACATCAGAGTAGAAGCCAAAATAGCCCCAATTGGAAAGAAGATTTAAAAAACAACAGATTACAGTGGGCTGGACACATGCAGAAAAAGGAAAAGACAATCTGATGAAAAAAATTTGGGACAGACAGGAAGAAGGCAAGAGGAAACAAGGGCATCCAGCAAAGTGGTGCATGGATTGTGTAACAGAAAACCTACAACAGTCAGGTATGACTGTCAAGAAAGGTGAGAGAGTGGCATTGATTCTAGAGATGTGCTGATAGTTGCTACAACATTCCAACCTCATGTACACAATGGAAAAAGGGTGTTGATGATGATTATGATGATGATGAAGTTTAAGCTATATTTCTGACAATTTCTTCAACATTACCAAATCCATTTTCATCCCTTTTTGTGTATCAACCTTACTGCAGAATTCTGAATATTTTGCAGAAATATCCACATCAATCACATACTTTTAACCACATTAACATGTATGAAACCAATCACTGAATACTGTGCCAGAGTAGAAATCTCCACTTTATAGACTACATTCCACTTATGCTTGACCATAGTGTCCCATCCCTTAGTCTCATTCACCCTTTACATGTTATATTGCAGTGGGATCACATTTGCTTGCCAATCTTTTCTGTGGTGCCACAGCCACCATAGCTCACTGGTGGTTACGCAAGCTGCATCAAAAGCTCTTCCCTTACAATTATGTTGTTTATTGAGGCAACTCTGTTAGATTTGTCTAATATGACCTTCAGTCTATGACTCCATGCTGATGTGACCTTTAGTCTATGAGTCCATGCTGATATGACCTTCAGTCTTTGAGTCCATGCTGAGATAACCTTCAGTCTATGATTCCATGCCAATGTGACCTTCAGTCTATGAGTCCATGCCGATGTGACCTTCAGTCTTTGAGTCCATACTGACATAACCTTCAGTCTATGAGTCTGTGCCGATGTGACCTTAAGTCTTTGAGTCCATGCTGACATAACCTTCAGTCTATGAGTCCATACTGATGTGACTTTCGGTCTATGAGTCCATGCCAATGTCACCTTACGTCTATAAGTCCATATTACCATGGGTCCTTCACCACGTAACAGCTTGATGCCCTGCAGTTTGTTTGTTTTCATTCACAAGAGAATAAAGAGGTGAATCCTACCTATTTCCATTACCCTACCTGTCTTTACTTGTAGTTCTTTTTGAGCTGTATCTTTTGAGTAAAATACTGTGATCAAGCCTCTTATCCTGGCTGTGTAGGCATATAATAACCCCTTTCTCTTTCAGAATGAAACAATGATCAGAAGTATGCTCTGGCATTTGTACTTTTAACTGAATGTAATTCCCACTCCCACAAAGAATGATCAGATTTATCTCAATTTCCGGATATTTCCCAACCCTCTCTAATGTTAACTCTGTGGTGCTACAATTAAATTATGTTAACCTGTCTGCTTAAAAACTTTTTTTGTACCAGCATATCTCAAAACCATAAGCAAGAGGTTACAGCACAAAAAATGTATTTTTCCTGACCTGTAACATCTCAAGAGTTTGTCATATTTACTGCAGAAAAAATGTTCAGTGAAATATATTGTTCCTATTTGTTCTGACAACTGCTTCCTTAAGCAATTCCTCTAACCCCACCTCTCATATGTTGTTTTAAGGCTTATCACTGTCACTGCCACTGTCTTGCTTGGCATTTAAGTTGCTGTCTTATATCCATTCAGTTTTATCTGGATCAAAATGGAGGATGCATGGTCCACAGTCTCTCCTCCTAGTCCTCAGGCATCCTACAATGTATTGTATTGCTTCTAATTACCCTAATACATATTTCTTAGCAGTCATCAATATTTCCCCATTAAGTGTCACCATTTTCTGAATAAAAAAATACTCTCCAACTTAGTACATTTTAATACTCATTGGAACTAGTGAATCTATGAACAATTTTATAATTTTATATGCAAACTAAATGTATTGTTTAGTTTAATTTAATTTTATATTCTGTTTACCAGAAATTTCAGGAAAATTGCAAAGCACTTCAAGATGCCTCAGTTAATTCTTTCCAAAATGAAGAACATTCCAGGTCAACAGAAATCAAAATGTTTAAAATATTTAGTCTTTACCATATGAATTACAACTTTAAACCAATACAAGTTACAGGACTGGCTATGTTAGAGGCCAATATTAGTATTGCACAAGGGACATTTTTATTAAGTTCAGAATTACTATCAACACTTGTGTGTTTCTTGCTAGATGTTAGTTTTGCATTTCATGTTTGTCCTATTAAACTGGAACATTTCACACGTCATGGTTTATTTCCATTGTCAACACAATGTATACTGTTTCTTAAACTAACACAAAAATAGTGGCATTGGTCTCCCAGACATAGAACTATAATCTCTAGCAACCAGAATTAAAATCCTTGGGGATTTGATATCACAAGTGAAAGATGAAGGCTGGCGGCAACTTTTAACTGACGGCCTAGGAGATCCCTCTAGGGTCATTGAAAGCATTCATATCAACAAGCCTCTTTTCCCACCCCGATATCCAGCAATCCTAAAATCTACTACTGTGTCTACAGAAACTTCCACCTGGCATCCACAGGAAACTGGACATCTGATTTACTCCCTATCAGTAACAGAAAGAATTGGAACCCCTGTCAGTTATTACACTGAACAGTCTAACAGTATCCAAAGCTATGTTATGGGGAACAATTAATAGCTGGGGTTTCACTTGCTTCATAGGAAGAAATATGTGGAGAATTTCATTTGCCCCCAGTTGTAAAGATTTTTATACTACTTTAGTAAATACATTAAAAACTAAAAAGTTTATAGGATAGGGCAAAAGGATAGGCCACTATGCATTAACAGGATTCTGGAAACAGGAACAGGCAATAGAGACATGAAAGGAACAAACAGTTTACTACACAGGATTTCAACTACCCCAAAAAATAAATGTTATTGATAAATATAAGACTAACGTTGGAAAGAGACTGTGACACCCAGACAGACACAAAAGCCTGGTAATGAATTTTGCTTATCCCTAGTTAGCTATCAAAGCTTGGAGGTTCAGATTCTTTAGCTGGAAATGTCAGTTTAAATATTTTACACCTCAGTGAAAGTTAATAGAATATTTCCCAATGTATAAATGAATTGTTGGAGATTCAGGAAGGCTTTGGGTGGGGAGTGGTCCTATACCTTTTGGGACTGTCATGTAATGCCTGGGATGACATGATTGACAAACCACGATGCTTTGCCAGAGATGGCCTGCACCTCTCGCCCTTGGGATTCCAGATACTAGCTAAGGCTCTTGCCACCCCTATAGTGCCTTTTATAGGCAAGGTTCAAATGACAAATTCACTATCGTAACAGGTACAAGGAAGCAAAATCTGAGGGTAATGCTACTCAATGCTAGAAGTCTAAACCTCAAAATGCACTCACTTGAGGCACTCCTTAAAATGGAGAACATCGATATCTGTGCAGAGACAGAGACCTGGTTCAAAGGTCCAGAGAACACCCCTGTATTACTAGGCTATAATTCATACCACACCTTTCGGCCACTTAACCTGGAATGAAACACTAAAGGTGGAGTTGTATCCATATTCATTAAGGATATCCACACCTCCAGGCTAGTTGCTCAGCATAATGCATATGAGATTATTCAAATGCAACTAACTCTGGGCAAGACTGCAATCCAAATTGTAGCTTGCTACACTTCCTCCACCATGCCCCAGGATTCCCACTCCTCATTTCTTGATACACTGGAAAATATTAGGATACAACCTAACACCCTAATAATGGGCGATTTCAACTACCCCACCATTAACTGGGAAAACTACTCATGTACCAACTTTTGTGCTTAACGTTTTCTGGAATTCATAAATTCCAATGCTTTGGATCAACTTATCCACACCCCCACCAGGGGCAGCAATATCCTAGACTTTGTCATTACCAACATGGGCAACCGGTGTTCCACACCAGAGGTCAATTCCTCATTGATCAGATCCGACCACAAGCTAATTAACCTAGACATCCACAACCCACTCTCCATTAGGGAAACTACCATAAAAAATTTCTCCAAAGCCAACTTCACGGTTCTTAAGACAGAAGTGGCAAACTTCACAACACCCATGCTGACCGAAAATAGAGGTACAACTGATGAATCATACACAAATGCAATTTATAAGCACTTACACGAGTGCATGGATCTTGCAATCCCTAACAGAACCAAGATGCTATCTTCCAAAAAAAGGAAGCCAATCTGGTGGTCCCCTGCCATAAACAAACTCTACAACAGAAGAAAGAAACTGTTGCAAAAACAGTAAAATCCCTGGTCAGCCTCAGTAAGAAGCTGAGATACCTCATAAAATCCCTCAAAGCTAGTTACGAAAACAAAATCGCCACTGATTCTAAAGACAACCACAAAGCATTCTATAGCTATGTCAAGAATCTCAGTGGCAACACTCAGATCTGCTCTGAGCTATAGCGCAATGGCACTAAATATACAGAACCAACTGATATTGCCAACATCCTGGCAGACAGGTTCAGTGCTAACATTACCCCCCTCTCATTCCCTAAAGGCCCCATCTCTATACCGGAAGAATGGAAAGTTCCTGTAATCATTGTTGCACAGGTAAAAGACACACTCTCCAAAGCCAAGAACACAGCATCCATGGGACCTGACAACATCCCAGGCTGCATTCTACATGAACTATAGAACAAACTGGCACCCCACCTAAGTACCATGTTCAATCATAGCTTCACCTCAGGCTTTCTGCCCACTGAATGGTGCACAGCAAGGGTTATCCCACTCCACAAAGGGGGAGCCACCACGGACCCCAGGAACTACCACCCCATTAGCCTGATGAGCCTGGTCTGCAAGGCTATGGAAAGTATCATCATGGAACTTACAAACAATGACTCTGGTAATTTCAAACCTCTGGACCCTACCCAGTTCGGGTTTGTAAAAGGCAGATCATGTCTCCTAAACCTGATAGACTTCTTTGAAGCGGTCACCAAAGCCGTAGATGAGGGTAAGGTGGTTCACACAGCCTATCTAGATCTTGCCAAGGCTTTTGACACCATCCCCCACTTTGGAATTATAGATAAACTCACTAAACTAGGTATAAATCCCTATGTCACAAGATGGGTTGCCAACTGGCTCACTGACAGAACCCACACTGTGAAAGTAGTAGACTCCAAATCCAACTTCAGACCAGTGGCAAGTGGAGTACCACAGGGTTCAGTCCTGGGTCCTCTCCTGCTTGGTATCTACTTCTCTGAAGTACAGGCTAATACAGAAGGTCTTTGGCTAATGAAGATCGCAGATGACTGCAAACTAGGAGCCATAATCAAAACCCCTAACAATGTGGACATCCTACAAAAGGGCCTCACTGAGACAGATGCCTGGTGTCAAAGCCATGGCCTCAAGCTCAATGCCAAAAAGTGCAATGTCATCCCTTTTGGTAAAAACTCTGTACCCATGAACTACCACATAGGCGGTAGTCTACTTAACACTGAAAGTGTAATAAGAGACCTTGGGACACAGGTGGGCAGTAGTCTCTCCTTTGATAATCACATTGCCACAGTAGTCAGGAAATCCTTCTACGTGTCACACCTCATCACAAAAGGATTCTCATCCAAGAAAAAAAGAGGTCATTGTTCCTCTCTCCTCATCACTCATTAGACCCATTATAGAGTACAACGCCCCTTTTAGTATGTACCTCACAAGACATCTACAACAACTGGAAAGGCCACAGAAATACCTCACAAAGAGGATTACCGGCCTCAAACAGATGCCCTACGCAGACCGTCTCAAAAAACTACAGCTTTACTCTGTCACATATTACCTACTCAGAGGTTATGTCTGCCTAACATACAAAGCTATGTCAAACCCAGAGCTGTTGGTCATGCTCCACTTAAAGAAATCCCAATCCCTCTCAGCTACATGCTCTAGGGAACTAAACCTTGTCACCACAATAAACAGAACATGCTGGAGGGATAGATTCCTGTCTCAGAGACTTCCCATACTCTGGAACAAACTACCTATCTATATCAAACAAAGCTCCTCATTAGCACTCTTCAAGAAAAATCTTGTTGATTGGATGGGAGATAGGAAATTCACCCCGGGGATCACTTCTGTGGCTCTGCTCAATAGGGGCACAGGAAAATAATTTTCTTGGGTGGCAAAAGCCAGGGTATCATTTGGCTAGTCTTATATAGGGCCTAGGGCCAATAGCCTAGTACCTACCTATGAACCTATGAATAAATAATTTAAAAAAAACTATCCAGGGAATATGAGATGTCCAGTCCTCTTAATTTACACTACAGATGTTCACAAAAATTAGCAGGTTGGTTGTAAACCAGTCCTCAGTACACCAGCAAAGTCCAAGAAAAGAGGCGCTGGAAACACTCAGAGATTTTTATTAAAATCGCAAGTTAAAACTTCTGACACAAAGTCAGAACTTTCACCATCAAGGCTTCCTCAGGCAAATACAAATTAATTAAAACACACACAACTTAAATACTTAATTAAAGTCACATCACAGTCATTTAAGCATTCTGCTGTAACACTTTCAAGTGGGGTTTTAAAGTAAAATAATCACTGAGTTGGGGGGTTATATGGACCCTCATATGTAATATCCACTTCATCTCTTCATTTTCTGTTAAAAGTTTCATACCCCTCCCCTCAAGGGCTTATAAATTACTTTTATAATCATAAATTTAAAACTATGTTCCTCACCCTTTCTAATATATGCTTACTAAGTGCATTAGTGGTGACTTTATGTTTAATTTCACTAAGGTGACCAGCTATACGTTCCTTGAATTTTCTGTTCATCATTCCTACATAATAACACTCACACAACACACACACTTGGCCATATAAACTATGTTGCTCGTATTGCAATTCCCATAAGCATGTAAAATAAAATATTTTCCTGTTACTAGATGCTTTATTGATTTATCTGTATATAGATGCTTACAATTATTACATCTATAAGTACCTTGCTTATTTCCTATGTCATTAAAAAAACTTTTTGGTTGTTCTTTGTAACATAATGTTAGTTTCAATGTACTATTGCGTTTGTAACCACAGGGGGGTTTTCAACTATATCACCTAGTCCTTGAACATATTGTAAAATTGTCCAGTGCTTACAAATTATGTTTTTAACTGTTTCAGTGTTCCTATTATATGTTAATAAACAACATGTGCATGAAGAGAAGTTAAGCAGTCAAGCTGAAAAGGAGAGGTGCAGCCCTATTTTAGTGAGACACACCAGTATGATACAAGTGCACAATTTAAAACAAACAAGACAATATGTTTGTTAACATATACTAGGAACACTGAAGCAGTTAAAAACATAATTCATAAGCACTGGAGAATTTTACGAGATGTTCAAGGACTAGGTGACATAGTTGAAAACCCCCCTTTGTTTAGTCACATAGGTTCATAGGTAGGTACTACGCTATCTGCCCAAAGGCATTTATAAGCCCAGCTGGAATGTGTTGGCTTTCGCTTCCCCCTTAGATTAGTTTCCTGTGTCGCTGTCCAGCAGAGCCACTGAAGTGATCCCCGGGGTAAACTACTTGTTTCCCATCCACTCGTCAAGGCTTCTCTTGAAGAGTGTTAGTGAAGAGCTCTGCCTAATGTAGATTGGCATCTCGTTCCAGAGCATCGGAAGTCTCTGGAACAGGAATCTATCCCACCACCCCTTCCTATTTATTGTTGTAGTGAGGTTTAGATCCCTAGAGCGTGTGGCTCGAGGGGATATGGTTTTCTTTAGGTGGAGCATGTCCATCAATTCTGGGTTGGACATGGCCTTGTATGTCAGGCAGAGATCACATCTGAGTAGGTGGTATGCAACCGAGTACAGCTGGAGTTTCTTCAGTCGAGCTGCATAGGGCAAATGTCCAAATGGGACGTTGTACTCTATGATGGGTCTGATGAGTGATGCGTAGAGGGGCACAATGACCTCCTTTGATCTGGAGGCAAACCCTTTTGTGATTAGGTGGGCCACATAGAAGGATTTTCTAACCACTTTGGCAATGTGATTATCAAAGGAGAGATTACTATCTACTTGGGTCCCCAGATCCCTTATTTCGTCTTCCGTATTTAGGAGACTACCACCTATGTGGTAATTTGTGGGTGCTTTGTTTTTTCCAAAGGGGATGACTGTGCACTTTTTGGCCTTTAGCTTGAGGCCATGGTTTTGACACCAGGTATCTGTCTCAATAGTATGCTGAAACAAACATTATGTTACAAAGAACAACCAAAAAGTTTTTTTAATGACATAGGAAATAAGCATATGATACTTACAGATGTAATAATTGTGTTTATTGTAAGCATCTATATACAGATAAATCAATAAAGCATCCAGTAACAGGAAAATATTTTATTTTACATGCTTATGGGAATTGCAATACAAGCAACTTAGTTTATATGGCCAAGTGCATATTGTGTGAGTGTCATTATGTAGGAATGATGAACAGAAAATTCAAAGAACGTACAGATGGTCATCTTAGTGAAATTAAACATAAAGTCATTACTAACACACTTAGTAAGCATACATTAGAAAAGGGTGAGGAACATAGTTTTAAATTTATGATTATAAAAGTAATTTATAAGTCATTGAGGGGAGGGGATATGAAACTTTTAACAGAAAATGAAGAGATGAAGTGAATATTACATATGAGAGCCCACATACCCCCCTGGACTCAATGATTATTTTACTTTAAAACCCCACTTCAAAATATTACATCAGAAGGTTTAAATGACAGTCGTGTGACTTTAAGTATTTAAGTTGTGTGTGTTTTAATTGATTTGTATTAGCCTGAGGAAGCCTTGATGTTGAAAGTTTTGACTTTTTGTCAGAAGTTTTAACATGGCGATTTTAATAAAAGTGTCTGAGTGTTTCCAGCGCCTCTTTTCTTGGACTTTGTTTGCTGGTGTACTGACGACTGGTTTACAACCAACTTGCTGATTTTTGTGGACATTTTGACTGTTTACAATAGTTGGTAGGCACCTAGAGTTATTTTTTTTTAACCTTGGATACTGAACCACCTTTATTGAGAACAGAATAACAACAGTACTTCTCAAGACTGTTGGTGAGATAGTGAATGTAGACATTAATCCTTTATTGACCGTCACTGGTATGAGTGATGAAACTTTAACTACACCTGAGGATAATGTTAACCATGATTTACTTTTAACCTATGAACAAAAGCTGCGGGACTTTGAATATAATGTGATGGCATATAAGCACTCACAATAGCAGAGGCTACTGTTTGAGGCATATCTACAACACAAAACTGTCCCTAGAGGTCTTCGAATTCTGAAAATGCCCTCATATAGAGACAAGTATCCTGATTTGCTCCGCAGATGGCAGCTCATTAATTTAAGCTGCTTGTTTCATTATATGGAGCTAATGAATGCTTACTTTCATCCATTGGAGCTGGATCTGTGATCCAACGTAGAATCTTGTTATAATGATCTAGCTACAAGTATAGATATCAGTGAATGTGCAGCACTTTTTAATGAAACACTTGGCAAATTAAATGCCTTTGAAAAATGTCTTATAGAGGGCAAAAAAGAAGAAACCCTACAGGAATTTAACTAATTTCGAGAAGGAAAATGTTTTTATCTGGCCAAAAGATAAGACTGAAACCAATGAACAGTTTCAGCAGCAAGCTGAAGCCCCACCTACTTCAAAACAAACCTTGCTGAGAGTGTCAACGTCACAACTGCCTGAGACAGAGCCGTTAGTAACTGAGTTGTAAACTGAAGTGATACTAGCAGGCAACATGCATATTTCAGCTACATCAACATCAACAACAAGTAAAGAAACCTGGTTCTTTGGAGAGAGAACAGTGAGGGTAGATGCGACACAGATGCATGCATTGGACCCTATGGATTTTCCCTTCTTGATGAACCAGCCACTTCCAATGCTGAAACCGTGGAAATGGATGCAGAGTTTAACCGAGAAACAAAGTGGCAAGACAATGACCAAACGCCCACTCACCAGGAGCTAAATCAACAAGTAAATCTTGTATTTAACTTATCTAACTATATTTTAAGTGAATGTGAACTGTCCGTTTTAAATAAGGGCTTGACTTTTGTGCCCTCAAAGACAATAGACATTTCTAAGACATTTACTGAGGTCAAATATTTTATAAGAAATTTGTGCCTGAAAACATGTTTTTCTAGACCTGGTACACATGTAGTCAATGATTTAAAATGGAGCAGTGTTTACATTCCACAAAGTAATGGTGCTTTGCAAATATTTGAGAAGTTTGTTGACCGTGATTTGTATGTTCTATATGACAATAACAAGGTAGATAAATTCTATAACCTGACTAGAGAAGAAAATGAAGGTATACACTCATTAGTAAACAATTCAGATTTAGTGATTAAAGGTGCAGACAAAGGTGGGGGCATAGATGTAATGAATAAAGAATTTTATTTTGGAAAGATGCAATCTATGTTACAGGGAGGAGAATATCAAACGACTACAAGGAATTAGATTAATCATTTCTGTTTAAATTTAAATAAGTTGCTATGTGATATACATGACAGTGGGTCACTGAGCGATACTTTATTTAATTATCTGTATGTTGAAAATCCTAAACTACTTATAATTTATGGTATACCAAAGTTACACAAAAGTGTCAGTGACCCACCAATGAGACCTATTGTCTCAGCAAGGGGGTGGGTCATTGAACCACTGTCTAAGTATTTGGAAAAAACAACTAAAACCAATTTTGGAAAAAGTTACTACTATTTTGAAAGATACTAATACCTTCCTTAAGCAACTTTATGAATGGTCATCAGGTAAATTACCTAAAGGGGCTTATTTTATAATGCTGGATATAGATTCATTGTTTACTGCTGCACCCCATGATAATGGAGTGAATAGTGTGAAACTGTTTTTAGAAAGTTTTTCTAATTATAGTCCAGTAAAAATCAAGCTATGTGATTTATTGATGTTAGTACTAACAATTTTTTTTATTTTTGACATCAAGATATATCACCAAGTGAAAGGAGTAGCGATGGGTACTCCTGTCACAAATACATATGCTAATATTGTGACGTACATGTGGGAAGAGAGATATGTGTTATCTGTACTTAATAGCTTTAGACAACATATTAAATTTTATAAGCATTTTGTAGATCACATTTTTATAATTTGGGAAGGAAGTCAGTAGAATTTTTATAACTTCTATACATATATAAATAATAGCACCTTATTTCTGAAATTTAAGTATGAAGTTTCAAGTCATCAGATTGCAATTTTAGATGTTTCATTGTACAAACATGAGAATGGAGAAATATAGACTGAGATGTTTTAGAAAGTTAAGCGTAAAAACTATTTACATCGCAACAGTATGCACCCCCCTTTATGTTTAACAACATTGTGAGAAACCAGATGCAATGGGTGGCAAAATTAAATACCACTGAAGATAGATTAGATTATCAGTTAGATCATGTGGGTACAGATTTTGTAGATAGAGCGTACTCTAAAAGAGATGTATACAGTGCACGAAGGGAAGTTAAGAAGTCAAGCTTAAAAGGAGAGGTGCAGCCCTAGTTTAGTGAGACATACCAGTCTGATACAAGTGCACAATTTAAAACAAACAAAACAAGATGTTTGTTAACATATAAAAGGAACACTGAAGCAGTTAAAAACATAATTCATAAGCACTGGACAATTTTATGAGATGTTCAAGGACTACGTGATATTGTTGAAAACCCCCCTTTGTTTGGTTACAAATGTAATAGTACGCTGAAACAAACATTATGTTACAATGAACAACCAAAAAGTTTTTTTAATGACATAGAAAATAAGCATGGTACTTACAGATGTAATAATTGTGTTTATTGTAAGCATCTATATACAGATAAATCAATAAAGCATCCAGTAACAGGAAAAGATTTTCCCCAGATTTACTAATCTTCCGTGCAGGACTAGCTTAGTCCTGCACGGAAGCGGCCATTTAGGAGCAGGATCGCAGTGCACCATGCATATTAATGAAGGCATACAGGGGGCGTGTCTGAGAGCAGAGCTCTCAGAATGTATATGCCCCCACAATGAAGAACAGCAGAAAGCCCAAAAGAATGAGCGAGACCGCTCATAGGTGACTGCATACCCCCAACAACATTCCCCCCACGTGTACAACAGCAATAGTAAATACGCAATATAAATATACCATTTTTTATTTTTATGAAACAGATTAAATTTAACTGTAAGTGTGTGGGTTTGCCCATCACTTAGCTATGGTTAATGCTGCTTAAATGGCTGAAGAGGATAACAAGGAAGATATATGCAAATGAAGCAGTATAGCAATAGTGTAGTGGCCAGAGCATTCGCCTTACGGGCAGGCATTCCTGGTTCGCGTCCCACTGTAGCCCATTCCATTTTCTGTGTCACAATGTTTTAGTTGCATAACCTACTAAATAACATATATTTGCGAACTGGAGTACTGCATTAAATGCAGATGTGAGGTGTCAGTGTCATAGTGTTGCAAAGTCCACAGATTATCACATGTACCCCATACAGTATATGTAGACAGGAATCATGGATACAAATGGAAGGTAAAATGTGTAATGAATGATAATTCCATACAGCTTCCAAATCCCCCACCTTCCCAAGAACCATTAAACATTACTGTCTAAATTAGTGCAGTGGTAAGTGGGAGTAAGCACTAGTAAACAAGTGTAAGCAGTATTAAGCAGTAGTAAGTGGGAGTAAGCATATGTAAGCAATACTAAGCGGGTTTAAGCCTGTTTGTGCGGGGGTAAGCAATGCACACACACATTAAGCAATATTGAAGCTAACTCTCAGTAAGCATTGCTTATCCTCATGAAAACCCATGCAAACCTGCTTACAACTGCTTAAAAGTGCCTTAATCACTCTGTATCCAACAGCCGCTGTTCTGCCCAGCAAAAAAATAATCAGCCTTGCAGGTCTTGAACCCAGGACCCTATATACTATAGTCACAGTAGTTAACCATCAAGCCAACACAGCAGTACATAAGATTGAGTTATCACCAAACAAACCCTCACTATAGTAAAATCAAATTGGACATGTGAAAGGAATCAGTATACAGTCATATGTTCTATAACCTACTACATAACATAAATATGTGAACTGCAGTACTGAAGTAAGGCCAGATGTGAGGTGTAAATGTAATAGAGTGTTGAAGTCCCCTACTAAACACAAGGACCACATACAGTGTACGTACACATGAATCATGGATACCAGACATATATATAAGATGTAATGAATAATAAATCAATGCCAAAAAGCAAATATAATCCAAAGTAAATTTTAAGAAACGCTAAGCATTGCACAGGCCAGCTTAGGAGGTGTAAGAAATGTGTAGGCCAACTAGCTCAATGTGCCCAGTGGCATACCCCTTTAAACAATGCCAACCTTAGGTAAGCAGGATTGCCCATAACTTAGCCTTTTCAAAACTGGCCAATCACGGCAAAGTGCGGGAATTCGGCACTACTTAAACCCAACAAGTGGAAATACATTTCATAACTGGTTGTAGCTTCCCCTTGCAGGCACCATGGCAGAAAGGGGAGAGGGAGTTTGCTTCTGGGCACAGAGCTGGGTCATCCAGGAGTCCAGAATCATGGCAGGACTCCTTATCAAAAATCATGAGCAAAGACTGCTGCAGGGCCAGTACCAGGGTTCCCAATATATGTCAGAAGCCTGGGACCATCTCGCCTGTGACCTTACCAGTGCCACTGGCATACCTCGAACTGGTGAGCAGGTCAGGCATCACTATGCCGACCTGAAGCGGCCAAAGGGGAATCTCTTGAATCAGTGGCTCCAAGAGGCTAGGAAAACACGGGAGATCCCAGCTGTGTGAATCACTCCACTACCTGTTTAATAATTGGCAGCTCATGTACATTTTGGATAGGTATGGCTAAATATTCCGCTTATCTCCATCACAGTGGCAAGTGAGTGGGCCACAAACCAGCAGGCCTGTGGCTGTCACCAGGAGAGGTTGTGACGCAAGGCAGTTTAGTAATACTCTTGCATGTACTGTCATAAGAAATAAATCTAAAAGTATTAGTAAATTAATTGCCAGTATAAAACCTGTATTGTTTAAGGCAAGTACTGCATACACCAGAGAATATGGCAGGAAGTCTCATATAGTTTGTATGTAAATAAAAGCATAATAGCCTGGCAATAAAGGTCTAACTGCTGGACTGCATGTGTATACTCTGATATCATATGGTAATGTCGATTTGCAATCACTTAATAGTACTGTTGTATTAAGCACTGTTACTCACACTGTCCAACATAAATAGAATGTGTAGGAATGTCTGTATATGACTGGTGTAATCGCCAGAGTTGACTTAGTACAACTGAGAGACACATAGACAGAAAACAGTGAAAAGGCAGACAACAAAATCCAAATAGCACATGCAACTGAGATGTGAACTGTTGTATTTTTAGCACACACAGCCATGGTTCGAATCCTGGGAGAGGTAGTAGTCTGCATACAGAATCATACCCCACAACTGTACAGATATGTCCAAAATGTCCAGTAAATTGGCCCATATCTGCTGCCTGTCACCCTGTCTCCCTGGGAAATCAGTGGGATGATCCCAGGCATATAGGCAGCAAACAGGAAATACAACTGATTGTCACACATCTATGAGAATAAATGGGCAAACTAGCAACTCCCCAAAATATTATGAGAGCAATACACCATGTATGTCCCATTTACACCCCCATGTTTTCACGCTGTGACCAGGGTGTGTACAGTAACAGAGTGAGACGTATGTGCATAATAGTAATGTGGAATCTGGTACTGTGTGTGGCAACATTCAGATAGTGCTAACAAACATTGCTCCCACAGGTCTGTCAGATACAAACACTGTGCCCAGAAATAAAAGAATGATATCCTGTACTGAAACTGTTTACTTTGATATTGTATGGCATTGTGACTGAAGCAGTTGCTCTGAAAAACCACAGGAGAATTATTATATGACAGAAAGCAGATAGGAGGTATACAGCTATATCTATATAGCAAACACAACTGTGATGGACAGTGTTTTAGTTTTAACAGACACAGCCATGGTCTAAAACCTGGGAGTGGAAGTAGGCTGCATACAGGACCATACCCCACAACTGTACAGATAAGTCCAGAATGTCCAGTATTGTCCCATATCTGCTGCTTGTCACCCTAACCCCTTGGGAAGTCAGTGGGATGCTCATAGATGTTTAGGCAGCAAACAGGAAATACAACTGATTGTCACACATCTAAGAGAACAAATCTGTCACTTTAGCAACTCCTGAAACTGTTATGAGAGTAATAAGCCAAGTATGTCCTATCTACACCCCCATGCTGTCAAGCTGTGACCAGAGTGTGTACAGTAAAAGAGTGAGATGTATGTGCATAAATCTGGTACTTTGTGTGGCAACATTAGGGTAGCGCTAACAAACATTGCTCCCACATGTACGTCGGATACAAACACTGTGCCAAGAAATAAAAGCTTGATACCCTGTACTGGTACTGTTTACTCTGGTATTGTCTGCAATTGTGAGTGTTGCAGTTGCTCTGAATAATAAGTTGTCACTGGTCACTGTCACCCACACTGTGCTACATAATATAACTGTGTAGGAAATTCCGTATAAGAGTGTTGTAAGTCAGTAAAGGTTGAAGAGGGCAATAGTCTAGATATGTCCTGGTTCACCTGCGTGTGATCAAGACATGGCCAGAGTCTGTGCAAAAAAAAGAGATGGACAGGTATGTGCACAACATCAACCTGGAATCTGGGAGTATGAGTAGAAACAGTTAATTAGTGTTAACAAACATTTCCTCCACAGGTATACCAGGTAAGAGATGTATACTGCAGGTAAAACCAGTTCATGTATAAAGATGACGACAGCCATATCACTGTCCAAACTAAGGAACTAGAGTAGTGTAGTAATACTTGTAAGGTACAGATAACAGCACTGACTAGGAAAATAATGTGAACTACAGGAATATACTAGTTGTTAATTGACATCCCCCCACTACCATACCTCCAGAAATACACTACATACTCACCTCAACTGCTATATGGTGACTCAACTGTTATGTTGGGACATAAGTCCTACTGGTTGATAATTATTTAAATCTGTTTCTATGCATGTGCTACATTGAAATACTCCAACATTGGTGGCATGGTGCCATCAACGTTCCTGCATGCTGTTGTTATTACCACTGTGGTCCCATACATACATGTGTTTTGTTTGCTATGTAACTGTTCCATATCTGGTGTCTGGGTTAATGGGGGTATCTATGCATGCTGTTATGCCTAACCCTGGAATGTGTTGACTATTACTAAACCACATATGTTGATACACCATAAATACCATAGTACTTATGGGAATGCGGGTCCCAGGGGACCTGCCTGTCCCACCTCAGCTGGCCATGACACCGGGCACCAGTACATCTGAGGCACAACCTGGGACTGCCTCATCCGTTGGTCCTGCACCACCTTCGGGTGGAACCACCTCAGGGGATGGGGCTCGCCCAACCCTGGGAGCGAGCATAGACAGAAAGCTGTCACCCACCGCCAGGTCCAGGTCATAGTGTGTAGAGAGCTCGATCAGCACTTTTGAGATCTTCTACGCCAGCTCAAGGGCTGCGTGTCATGACTAGAGGGTCAGCCTGGCTCTGTGGCTCAGCCCTCAGCACAGCCACCTTCGGGGCTGTGAAGGTACAGTGGTGACTGCCCATGGGTGGGAATCTCAGTCCCACTGTTTCCACTAGGGGACTCATGGGCTTCCAATTTCCCAACATCCCTCCCCAAGAAGGGTGTTTACCCCCCACATGCGTCATATACCTCCCATGTATGCATCGTTTGTCTTGTCTGTTAACCTACCCAACCTACCTCCCCAAATATACCTACTATCCCTCCCCAACATCCCACTCTCACCTGAAAAAAAAAGGCCATTCTGTTCCCCAAAAAAAATATTGCCCCATACAGAGCTGTCCATTTCACACACATGTCCACTAGACACATGTAATCTGGTCTAATTGGCATTATAACATATTATTGTTGTCCACACCCCTCTGTCAGGGGTTTGAGTGTCCAAACCTAACTCCAAATTCAGTGTATATGCACAGCTGTTGTTGTAAAAGAAATGGGCAGCTATGGATCTTTCCTATACCCTCCTGAACATCCCTAGCTATTTTCCCCACTGTCTTTCCTTCTTTGTGCCCCTTTTTTACCACTTTCCTATCAACCCTTATTTCTTTACTTTTAAAGAAATTAGCACAGGAGTAAACGGGAGTAAGCACTTTTAAGCAGCAGTAAGCAGGTTTAAGCTTGTTTGTGTCAGGGTAAGCAATGCCTACACAGGTTAAGCAATTTAGAAGCTAACTGAGTATAAGAAAGTTACCAAAAATGAAAGAAAACTATTGAAATGTGCAAAAAAATGCCACAGGACCAACGGCAACGTAAAACCAGGCAATATTTAATTAAATATCAGCAAACACGAAATTGCAGCGAATTGCTGCTGTCCACAAAATAGTAAAATAAGAACAAATCTGAAGAAGTCTGTTTACCCTTGCAGACGAAAAGCGCTTAATAATACACCAGTTTGTTCTTATTTTACTATTTTATGGACAGCAGCAATTCACTGCAATTTCGTGTTTGCTGATATTTAATTAAATATTGCCTGGTTTTACGCTGCCGTTGCTCCTGAGGCGTTTTTTGCACATTTCAATTTTTTGAGTATGAGAAACTGTAATCGGAAGTTAGCAGTGCTTACCTCTGCGCAAACCCACGTAAACCCAGGTACAACTGCTTAAAAGTGCCTTAATCACTCTGTATCCAATGGCCCGTGTTCTGCCCAGCAACGAAATAAACAGCCTCTGCAAGGATCGAACTCAGGACTCTGCACACTAAGTCATGTCAGAAACACACAACTCTGATGTTTCACAAACATATCATCCAGTCCAGTCATTCAACAGTACAGGAAATGTATCTAAACATGTATATGTATGTGTGTGTGTGTGTGTGTGTGTGTGTGTGTGTGTGTGTGTGTGTGTGTGTGTGTATGTGTGTGTGTGTGTGTGTGTATGTATATATATATATATATATATATATATATATATATATATATAATAGATATATATATATGTAGATATAGCTATATATACAGAAATATATACACACACACACACACACACACATATATATACATATATATATATATATATAAAAACATATATACATACATATGCATACGTCTATAGATATATATGTCTGCATCTATATGTATATATGTATATATGTATATATATATATATATATATATATATATATGCAGCACAGCAATATATATATGTGAGCATGTATATACATATATATATATATATATATATATATAAATATATATAAATATATATATATATATATATATATATATATATATATAGGTATATACAGACATACATCTGTAGATAAAAATTGGGAACATAACAAAAACATATATGTCCACATGCACCGTTAATGGGGTTGAGGGGGGCAAAACAACATACGTCTTGTATGTATAGGTATCCCCCCCACAGCCAAACATGTCCACCCTGCAATACACTAACAACTGTTGCAGATCCCATAACCATGACCTGACAACATCAGCACAAGATGTTAACAGTACTTCATCACACCTGTATGATGTCAGGCTGGTATCAGTAACATATCATGCAGTACAGTCTGGCTACCATAGGGAATGTACAATGTGGAAGCAATTAACATCCCTAGAATGCACATACACACACACATATACACACAGATATGTATATATATATATATATATATATATATATATATATATATATATATATATATATATATACATATATACATATATATATATATATATATATATATATATATATATATATATATATACATATATATAGATAGATAGATATGTAACTACACATACACACACAGAGATATGTAGATGGTGCACACAATATGGAGCAGCCACTATGCCTACAGTTACCACCTTACCAACTGGACACTGTATGAGCCAACCATATAAATGGCAATTATTGCCTGCAACATATACCAACAGAGAGGTCAAAGAATATAGCACCGCACACAGGTTTGCATATATGGGAAAGCTTTATTTGTGTACTATTACAGTTGTATATGCCATGTCATATAGCTGTTTAGACACTGACATACATATAAACAAAGTAATGCAACTGTGAAATAGTTATATTAATACAGAAGTCTGGAAAGGTTTACATATGTTGCTGTCCAGGCTGAGGCCTTCAAATAGAACAATAGTAAAGACAGACTGGGACACAGTAATGCAGATGTATAGTCCAGCAGCCTCTATCTACACTCTGTATACAATCCTTAGGGGGTAAGGACCTCAGTTGACACAATGGGATGTATCTGTTACATAACAAGGCATAACTGACACCATCACAATCACACTGACAAACAGAACAGTCTGTATAGCAGGAGGAAGTAGGCCTGCATTTACCCAAGGTGAATTATATGGCAATGTACATCCAGATACCTTAAGGCAGCTTACCCCTGATACCCGCACATGTTGTAACAGCTTAGGTTAATTATGGTGCATCCCCACAGACTCAATAATACAGGGCCATATACCACTGTAACATACACTGACCTCTGGAGTGCATAAGGGCACACATGTATTGTGTAGGTGAAGCCCACACATATATGGACCCAAACCCACAGTATGTGTGGGGGACACAACAACAGTGGACTGATGGCAGGAATGGCAGCATGACATATTCACAGCCCACTACATAACAACCCCTGACAGCATGTCATATGTACAAAGCCTGGTATGCAGATGGAGGACAGAGGCTAGAACACAGGCCCATATGTGTAAAACTGTTGTCATACACTAAGCAAGTTGCTGGTGTTACAGGATAGTCTGCAGCATACCCTTAGTCAGGAATATGAAGTTAGAAACACAAATGGATGTAGCCATGTATTGATAGCACTCAACACACACACTGCCAGTCATTTATCTGACACAAGACCTGTGTGGTGGATAGACAAAACATAACAGCGACACCTCTGGCCATCAAGAGGATAGGCCCACAGTTGAGAGCTATGCAGACAGACTGCATTCCAAGTTAAACTAGTATGTACACACAAACCCTGTAACACTGGTGCTATACAATGCAGACAACAACACTACTCACTCTGTCTGTAGTTCTGGAACCTCCTACAAATATGTAGCTGGCCTGAATGTGCAAGTTCTTCTGTAAGAGGTATTGCTACCTGCTGTCTGTAACACTACTGCCCACACACAGGAAGGATGTCCATCATACAGGAAAGATAAAGGGACCACACCCACATGATGTAGGGGTTGCCATGACAGTGGTAATTGGAAGTACTACACAGCTTGCTGCATGCAGGCAGCAAGTGGAGGACACTGACTGGTGCAGAGGCCATCACCTGATCATGTGCATCACCTACAAATTCCATGCTGCAATCTTTGCGAAGCAGCTCATTCCGTTTACTGGAGAGAGACTGAGAGTGAGAGAGAGAGAGAGAGAGAGAGAGAGAGAGAGAGAGTGTGCGTATAAGGCACAGAAAAAAAAAACACCCAGAAGAGTCTGCATTCCCAGAACAGATATGTGAAGTACATATGTATGTAACTGACCATAGTACTTGGTCCATAATAATGGGATAGATGATGTGCAATGATTTATATGTGCCTTCTGGTGTTGTTGTTGTAATGATGTTCAACTGAACAACTGTTAAGGACAATAAAGTCCATCCCTGTGGGTAGTGGGCCATACCCATGAACCATGCAGAGCAGCACTGACTGATATAAGATGTAAGCCATCATAGTGTGTGTTGTGTAATAGGAAGTATGTATATTATGTGGCCAATAGCTGGTGGTGGAAATAATGCCATAATGATGGACATGTGGGTTTCACAGCCCACCTCTTGCAGGATACTCAGGTTAACCTATATTGTAGCATGTAGGAATGCCATAGGTGTGTAATAGGGTTTCCTGCAATATGGCCCTACATATACCCCCCCCAATGTCAGACTGTATCCATATGTGGCACCTGTCTGTGTTTTAGCAAGGCAGAACAGTGCAGCTGGGCAGGAAGGTGTTTTGAGACTGTGGACCTGATGTCTGAATGTGCCCCACATATAGGTATGCATATGTGTACATATATATATATATATATATATATATATATATATATATATATATATGGATAGATAGATATATACACGTATGTCCACAAATATACAGATACCCATGTGTAGACATATATATGAGCACATATATACATCACATATATCAACACATATATAGATATATACCTATATGCACATGTCTACATATATACAAACACACACACAAACATATATGTATGTAAATACATGTCCCCTATATTACTGCCATAGTGCTGCATGCTATGTGCGAGGAAACAGCACACATAGCAATACCCACAGATATCTACAGCTGTCAGTGTGTGCAACATGGATGGGTATGTCACATGTGAACCCCTTGTTGGGATCACATTGCCCTTGTCTGTGAAGTATGGAATGGGAACATGGGGAAGTATGGCACTTATAGTTATGGAGGTGGTCAAGGTTGGTAGATATAGAGGACAGCCTACAGGGGTGGTATGTGACACATGTGGTGGGTAAACACCCTGGATCATGTGTGTGGTCTGTGATGTGGA
Source organism: Protopterus annectens (assembly GCF_019279795.1). Taxonomy (NCBI): domain Eukaryota; kingdom Metazoa; phylum Chordata; order Ceratodontiformes; family Protopteridae; genus Protopterus; species Protopterus annectens. The sequence goes on along the minus strand of NC_056732.1, from coordinate 985,199,620 downwards.
CACCCCATGGGCCCCAATATGGACACAAAGGGAACAAGCCTGCTATCCACTGCTACTCACAACAGCAATCCAAATGCCGAAGGTGCCTGGCCTGGAGGCTGAGCAGGAGGAGCATGTGGGCCCTGTGAATGTGTACTAGGTGCCTCAAGGTAATGTATAACATCCCACATGTGTCTGTACAGCCCGTTATGAAACAGACCCTGGACCTGTCCTCAGGGGACAGGAACATGTCTGTGTGCCCCGGGGGGGGAGGGACAACATCCTCTGGGTTGGTTCCACCTGACGGTATTGCTGGATCAGTACATGAGGAGGCCCCAGGGTGGGTCACACATGTGATGTGGCCTGGTAACGTAGGCAGATGAGTTTGGAGAGGTGGTTCTGCTGGCCAATAGTATACGGTTCCTATTAGATGACCAAAGATGCATTCTATCAAATGCGTCTTGGTCGAACTTAAAATAATGAAAAGGCAAAATAGCGAAGTGGCTTTTAAGTGAAATCTTTCCCAGGGAAAGAATTCGCTTGGCTGCTTTCACTACTTTGCTGTTTTCAGCACTGTAGTGCGATCTTGGAATTGGTATATTTAAGTAGGGGGGATGGGGGGACTAAGCCTCCCACTTTATGTAGTCTTTCAATTATTTTTTCTTTTTTTTTTGGAACAACGATTTTTTCCCTTGGAAAAAAATCGCTGTTCTGAGCTTTGGAGATTGTAAGCTTTCACTTACATGGGGTCGATTATTAATCATTCACCTTTTTAAGCATTCAATGATATGATATAATATAGACCCATAGTACATATACTGCTATTGTGTCACTGTTATAGAACATATGTAAGTAGTAGTAGTCTACACAGTCCCAGGACATGTCCAACAGCATGCGCAGATAACCGCAATAACACAGAATGTCAGATATGCAACAAACACATAGCAAGCACACCACAGGCATATATGGAACCATTGTGGCCCTGACAATGGCATGCAGGTGAACAGTCTGTAACAGGCCAGCAATGATAGTGTCCACACAGGGAACATGGCTACAAACACATTGCACAAAGTGTGGTACAGTACAATATCTGCCCCACTGGTAGGTATGCTGTAGCCACACATTGAATTGTGTGTACAGGTTTGCTTTCACTGATACGGTGGGTGGGGGAAACAGCGATGTGTATAAAGAACTGTGGTAACCTTGCTGCATGACTTGCTCACACCTGTGTCCATCTTTATGTCTTTCAATCAAGATGTCCCATGGAAGGCTTAAATCCTGCTAAATGAACTAATACAGCATTATGCAATCTTGTTTGGCCTGGCCGCCCATGATCAGCAGGAGCGGACCACCCTGTGGAACAACCTAGTCCACAGGGTCAATGATGTCGGACTGCACAACCGCAATTATGAGCAGGTCTGGCATCATTGCTCTGACCTGCTTTGCAATGCCCATCAGCATGCTGCTGCAGTCAGGGGGGGATCACCTCGCCACAGGGGAGGGCATGCCATCCATCCCCCCTGACACATGTGTAGGAGGTCCTGGCCAGCCTCGTGGTACCTGCCCATCTGGCCAGCCACCAACCACTGGACACCTTTGTGGAGGTGACTGCCACCCACACACTGGCCGAGGAGCGTGCAGGTAAGGCCACAGGGCACATCAGTAGACCACTGTTGCGTATACATCCACATCAGTACAGGAAGATCATGCATATCTGACATGTCATAGATACATTTTGTTGCTGCATAGTAGTGATAAACAGATGTCCATATGTGATAGTATTGTGGAAATGTACTGTTGATTTATCGTAATACTGCACCCACCCTGTAGCAATGCCACAGGTGTGGCCACTGACTTTACATCTCTCACCCTCTTATGTAGGTCCCTCCGGGATACCACCAAGGCAGCAGCCTGTAGCTGGTGAGTATAGTTTATGTAGATGCTTGCCAATACACCGGGCATGTAACGGCGGTGGTATATTCCATGCACACATCTAACACACCTACCCAGAATGTATGCTGTACATGTGCACTTACTGTTGCTGTGAAATGTACGGCATCACAGGGGGTGACCATGATTGGGTATTGGAAGGGTATGTCAAACACCTGCATGATAACTAACATCCTGTCATTACGGAATGTATCCACAGGGTGTAACATAATGGTGGGAGACATGGCCTACAGTAGGGACATTATGGAACAACACCCATATACAGTGCAACAGCAGTGTATATACTTGTAGGACAATGGCAACTGCTGCTGAGATACAATATGGCATAAGGCATTACAGTGGTCCACATTGTCAGCTGGGACTAGGCTGTAACATGTGGTGTTCAATGTATGGGACACTGCAAAGTGACATACATGTGTAGGACTTACTTGTCATAAATCTGCAAAAAGGCTGAAGGAGGGGGGGTGTCAGCATGATACATCACTGCACTGCAGCAGGGATCCTAAGGATGCTAAGAATGGCTGTATCTGCACATAGTCAGGTTCAGGACCTGTGGCAGATGTAACCCTAGCCCCACAGCAATAGTGACAGCATTGTGTGAGCACCAAGGGATGTGCACATGAGTAGACCTTGCAATCATGCAGATTAGGGGGACGTGTAGGGCAGACTGAACATACACTGGCAAATGCAGATGGCCCACGTTGGTATACCCCTGCCACGAGTAGTGACTGCTGTAGTACACACAACAAGAAGTGCGACAAACTGTCATGATAAGGGTGTGCACACATATGCTCACACGGTGTGTATGCAGTGCAGTCAGCATCTGCACACCTAACACATTCTGTAGACAGTGCATGTGAAAGTACAGGACATATGTCACATATAGGGCTCATGTACTGTTAAGATATGTGGTGATGTGGTCCCATGGCAGATCAAGGATGGGTGTGTCATATCAATAAGGGTGAGTACACCCCCCATAGCCAAGGTATGCTCTTTAGGTTGTCAGTGTAAGAGTATTGGATTGGTCATACATGATCCCCTGATGTTGAGAGCTGTAAATCAGACATCAGGCATTCACAAATGACATCTGTCCACATATCATCCCAAGTATGTGTTGCTGAAAGACATAGGGGCTGTGAGCATTAAAGTTAACATAACAAACACAGCAGTACACATTCAGCAATGGGCCTGTGAGGTGTGGTGCACAGTACATGGCAGGGTGCAGAACAGGTGCACAGCAATACAGTGTACATGGGTGCAGTGATATCCAGGGGAAGGGGCATCACCTAGTGACACAGCACATGCATCACACACATGTATACTGTTGCTAGCATGGATTGACTATAGCTGCACTGCATGCTGTTGGGTACCATATGTTATGCATGTTGACAGATGGGTAATAGGAGGACTGTGTGTACTATCATTGTGCAACCTCACCTGTATGTGTGTGTGTGTGTGTGTGTGTGTGTGTGCATCCTGGTGGGTAGTTAGTTTGTCTGTAGGGTCATTCTGGTGAAGTGGAGGGAGGTTGATGCATGTAGGATGCACGTGTGTGTGTTTGTGTGGCTGGCCATGTATGCACATGTGTGATTGTGGGGTGTTCACACATGATGACACTCTGATGTACCTCACACATTAGCCATGGCTGCGATACAACGCATTACAGATCACAACAGTGGTACTACAGGGATACGCATCTGATGCACATGCCACACGCATAGCAGGGTGTTGCATTGTCATGCCTCACTGATGGGCAGCAACAACACTATCTGTACTACCGTGTGGCAATGGGTATTGTAATAGGTACATGTGGCATCGGAATGCTGTACCCCACAGATAAATGGATATGTACATATACCCACACTTGCCAGAAAAAAATGGGTATTGCATGCCTATCAACCCATTTGTACAACACTGTTGTGATGGTACTGTAAGGTTCATGTAGCCGGTATGGGGAGGAGCTTAACAGGCTACATGTAATGTCCCATACAGCAGCAGCCATGACTAGCTATGGCAATGGATCTTGCGGTGGTTGTGAAGGCCCTCATGCAATTCCCACGTATAGGTGTGCTAACACACACACACTGCTATACTCAGTCATGCACGCATACACATGTGTCAGTACTGGGGTGCATCACTGCAGGTGGTCATAGCTGTGTACCTAGCTATTGTCCAAGGAGAGATGGGTTGTGTAGGGCTTGTGTGTATAGTGGTACCCTGTCACCTGCCATGTGGCAGCAGGTGATCTATCGACAGACACTACTGTGGTGGCCTTCAAAGTGAGAATGACATGGATCAGCCATTCCTCCAGGTGCCTCCTGCACATAGCCACTGAGGTGATCATGTTGACATGAATGCAACATGCATTACAACACATGGTTAGTGTCTGTGATGGAGACCTGTACCCAAGCATGTTCTGTTGACTGTGGTAGTGCAATGGAGGTACCTTTGGCATGTGGTGCATACAGGGTGTTATCTCCAATATGTGCCAGTTCTTTCACAGCTGGGCAGACATCTCAGCGTCAATCAAGCTTATGATGCCTGTACAATACCTGCCATCTGTACAAGGACTGACAGTCATCAGCTTGGCAAGTAGCTATGCAGTAGGATGAATGTGTTGACAGATAGACGTTTGACAACAATATGTATGCCATACCTACATGTCTGGAGTCCTCGCTATCATGTGCTGTACAGACGGTAGTCTATAGCTACAGTCCATATGTTGGATCATTACCCAGAATGGTTACATACTGTGACACAGCTCACACACCAAGGATACAACAGGGAGGCCTCAGAGTCCAGTTATGCCTGCAGGTGTGCCTGTTATCAGTACTACATTTAGCACTCAACTCTTGCCTTGGTAAGCACTGTTAACAGTAGTACCACCATGATACACTACATGCTATGTGATACACTACATGCCAGTGTGACAGCACATACCCTGGGCTACTACCACTGTATGTAACACATTCACATGGATAACAGTGCTGTACAGGCCACATATACATCTGTGTCCCACACATGACACTCACACCCCTTGCTACTATAATGACAGTACATAGGCGCATGTATTGTACATAGCATTACATACACTTATTACAGATGTCATTACCCTGCTATGTTATCAGACTGGGTGGTGTGAACTGGTTACCAGGGCTAAGCCATGCTTAGCAGGTATCAACATTGCTGCAATATAACAGCTAAGCTGATTTATGCACTGGTAACTGTGCAAGCGCCCGTACGTTTAACCATAGCTTAGCACCGCTTAGCTTCACGCAAACCCACGCAAATGCACTTAAAGCTGCTCAAAACTGCCTTAACCAGTCCATATCCAACAGCCCTTGTTCTGTCCAGCAACAAAATGAACAGCCCTTGCAGGTCTTGAAGCCAGGACACTAAAGTCACAACACTTAACCACTACGCCATGACCACTCTGAAGACAGCTGTTGCTTTTCCAATATATCTGTCAATACACATATTAATTAGTATTGAACAATTGCCTTTACTTCCACAATTGTGTAGTACTTGTTATTAATATGATTGTTGCATCACATATGTTGTTTTATAATAATATACATATAGCAGATACATACAGTGAGATACATCTGTGAGTGTATACACAATCGTGAGGCTTACACATGACAGGAATATGGATATATAGATATAATCAGTTGATATATGTCTACATGTACATACACATGTATATTCATACATATGTCTGTATACACATCTGTATAGTGCAACATATATATGGCCATGTGTGCATCTCTCCGTATGTACATATATATGTATATGTATATATATATATATATATATATATATATATATATATATATATGGATAGATATATAGATATATATGGATATGTATATATATGATATATGTATATATAGATATATATGTATGCACATCCTATGTGTACAGATTTGCCTATTTATGTAGATATATATGTAGATATCTATAACTATATGTGCATACAGATCTATTCTGATATACCTATTACTGTCAATATATATGTAAATATCCATAAGTATATGTGCATATGTATCTCTATCTGTATATGTGTAGACATATATTGCTGTGTATATGTATATATCTGAGTGTTTACATTTTATTTATTTATTTATTTATTTTTATTTTACATTTGTTAACCGGGAGAGTCCGACTGGATACATGTCCATTTTCAGCGGAGGCCCGGGGAGAAAAGCTCCAAGTACATAACAGACATATGAACATTGTTAATGCAAAAAAAGGAAGATAGTTGAGTTCTAAATACAATATAAAGATACATCACATCTTGGGAAAAAAAAAACATCAGCATATAAAAAAAAACATAGGTCAGTTACAAAGGTAGCCTTGTTAAAAAGCAGTTAAGGATAGTGAGGTAAGAGAAGGGTAAATGATAGTGGTTAATCAGGTTTGGAACAGGGACATTGCCAGAGAGTATTGAGATGGGGTTTAAGCTTTTTTTTGAATTGTAGGAGTGAGGGTTCTGAGGTGAGCATGGTCGGTAGGGAGTTCCACATTTTACCTACAAAGTTTGAGAATAGAGAATCCCCAGCAGAATTATTGGCTTTGGTAGTTTGAGCTAAGATCTTATTGGAGGAGCGTAAAGATTGCAGGTTAATATAGGGGTTAATGATGTTTTTCAGAGCTGGTGTTTTCTCTGGGTGATACAGTATCTGGTGAGCCGCTTTGAGTTGGTTGAAATGGAGTTGGCTGGAAAACTCTAACCACCCTAGTTGCTTCAAGTTAGTGCAGTGGTGCGTTCTAAAGGTGGAATTTGTGGCAAATCTAGCTATGTGATTGTAACAAGAAGCAAGTTTGTTAAGGGTTGTCTTGTTTAGGTTTGTAAAGAGGGGAGGCATAGAAAAGAGTTGATAGTAGGTGTGTGCTGGCAATTGTAATTTTAGTGAGGAGGAGTGAAAGTGTTTTACTTTATAGAGAGAGCCAAGCTTTTTATTGACGGTTTTGATGGTAAGATTGAAATGGGTGTCAAATTTAAGGGAGCTATCAATGGTAACACCTAATAGCTTTGTGTGAGCTTCTGGTGATATAGTGATTCCATTGGAGGATGTAATAGAGAAGGTGGGGAAGAGTCTTGTTAGTGGGCGAGAAAGTAAGTAGTTTTGTTTTGTTGGGGTTGAGAACTAGTTGTCGACTTGAGAACCATTTTTCTATTAGGTTGAAGGTGTCTTGGGTTGAAGCAGTGAGGTCTGCCAGGTTGGAGGCAGTGCTGATGATAGTCGAATCATCTGCATATTGAATGCATGTGGCATGGGGGGTGATTGTGGGCAGGTCATTAACAAAGATGGTGAAGAGAAGAGGGCCAAGAATAGATCCTTGGGGAACTCCAAGTGTAACAGGTAGGCATGTAGATAATTTGTCCTGCCATAGAACAGCCTGTTGCATGTATATATATGTACATATACATATCAATCTATGTATGTTGATATGTATATGTGTATATATCTATATAGATATACGGATAAGTATATATACATATATGTTCACCATATGTCCTGAACATGGAGTGGAGCCCTACCTCAGCCCCAACAGCCCCAACCTCTTAGTGCAAGGGGATGTCAGGTATGTATTGCAGGTATATATGTAGACTATTGCTACTGTGATAGGGGCTGTCTTCACAGACATGCTGTGTGTGGGAGGTCACATCTGCTTTTAACATGTGTGCCATTGGCCACAGACAGACATTCTAAGGACATCATAGTACAGTACCACTGCTAGCACAGTAATGATCCTGTGGACTACAGCAGAGATATGGCCAATATATTGGACAGTCTGACACACTGGTCAGTCCAGAGCTATACACAGAACACCTTAGTGCAAGACATGTGGACTGAGCCTGACAATGTGGATGTTAACAGCCATGTAGATGGGTATATCACGTAAACAATAGTATACATTTGCCCCCATAGTTTATGCATTCAAGCACCCCTGTCTGTCCTGACACATACTAACTGCTGGTATAGAGGTGCTATGGCCACATACTACTCACTAGTTAGTGACATACATCTGTACAGCATCCCACTGCTTTGTCCGACATACATGACTGTTATGGTGGCCTGACAGCAGTACATCCAGCAAGTACCTGGACATAACATCACACTGGGTAAGTACACTAAGCTGCGAGGCATGTAACAAAGCACTGTGGAGGCTACAGGCAGAATGCCACAACACTGGCCTACATTTCTTATGGGGGAATGCACACGTACCTGCATATATAGCAGGCTCTACAGGCATGTCACAGCACAGAGTAACATACACCTGTGTGAAAATGCATAACCACAATCAATTTGAACACAGCCACATATGGTAGCTAGCATAATATTACAGTATATGGACTATCTGATCAACACCATCCTCATATGTGACACTCACTAACCCTACATATACTGGACCACTACACAGTGTGGTCCGATGCCTGTCTGTGATATGGGACATGTGTGTGTTTGGCCCTACAAACATGTAAGCCGATAGGGTAACATACAGTGGAGCAGCATGTAACATCAGATAGAACAGGACCAAAAACAATGACATCTACCATAGTCTGTACACAGGCCAAGGTACATATTCACAATACATGCACTGTCGACAATCACTACACAGACCTCAGTACTGTACACACAACCACAGAATGCCCACGCTATGTCCTCAAAGATAACCACTACTATACATAACATGTGTCACAGTCTGATATCTCACTGGCTTGTTATCAAATATGATGTCACTAAATTATGGCTTACAGAACATATGCACCTCTTACAGCATGACATATATACACAGGTTGACAGAGTTGTGGCTGGAGGCACAAACACAGGGCCAATATTGACATGTTGCTGTTATAACCACATACATTTATTGTTGTAACAGGGTTTGTTGACATATGTCCTATGAGGGATATGAACTCAGTAACTCTCATGTTTGTCACCATGTACTGTCTGCAATCCTCACACTATGCATCTGCAGTTCACAGATAGGTGCTCTGTGAATAGCATAAGAAACAAAAGGCACCACACACTGCCCAGTCTGCAGATGACCCTACAAATGGGGGTTTCCTCAGAAACATAGCACTGTCATGACATGTATTAAAACATGTAGACCAGCCATATCCACACACAACCTGTTAAACCAACATTACTCCAAATGCAGAATAGTGACACTTACATTCTGTAGTCATGTCAGGCACATCCCCCTCCTGTGTGTTGGCCTGTTTCCACAGTGTATGTTGCTAGAGGTAAATCCCCAATCCATCTGTGATGCTGTTTGCCAAACTACAGATCTAGGTCCTGCTCACAGTGAATGAAAAGGCCCAACTCCAACATGATGTTCCTAGATATTGGAGTTTGTTTCCATGCAATTGACTATGGGAATGTTATCACAGCTGTTCCACATGCAATCAGCTAGAGGAGGGCTGCAATTCATGCAGAGGCCATCATTTGATCATGAGCATCACTCACAAAACACATGCTGCTGCTTAAGCAAAGCAGGTGTATGTCTCCACATCCACCACAGAGGGAGTGAGAGAGGCAGACACAGGCAAAGATAGGTCAGGGAGGGGTGGGAGAGTAAACCCTAAGCATGTTTATGTCACACACCTACCAGTACAGGGTATCAAACCCATGACTTGACTGTGTTTTGCTATCACATGTCTATGCAGTTACTGGATGTGCCACATAGCTAACATGTTGAGGAGCTCTCCAAACGTATATGTGATGGTGAGTGACATCTGCAACATTGATATGGTAGCGATATGGTAGGTGTAGTACACATGCCTGTTTACATGAACAGGTGTCAGCGTCAACACAACCACACTCTCTCAGAGACCCACACACACTGACACACTGGCAGGGTCAGGAATACACCTCCTCACTAGTTAATTTGCCACAATGCAATACTGTGCAGATATCATATGCACCACAGGGGTTATCCAGAGGTTATATGGGCAAAGGGTATGTGGAGGTGTCTGACATCAGACAGCATGCTTCAGTATGCCAATGGGGTAGTGAGAGTGAATGTGGTCATAAGCATCATACACCACAAACACAGACAGAGGCTGCCAGTACTGACATGCATGGCTACATTGCTCCTTCATGGGTGTGTAGTGGTTTACTGTGCCAGAAGGCTATACAAGGCTAGGTGGTTGGGTATACCTTGGGATCAGGCCACATGACAATGGTATGCAGTGTGGCTCAGGGGTGTAGTGTCTGGATTGGCCCACATAGGTGGGTAATGTATTCACCATCCAGTCACTTGGGTAACTATTGTGTGTGGCCATTGCTGTGTATTACTTGCCATGTATGTGTTCTTTAGTCCATGACATGGACAGTGTCTAGGATGTGCACACGTCCCACATGCATATACAGTGACATGCGGAACTGTACCTGAGGTGTCTGGCCCATGTTGTGTACACAGACTGTTATCATCAGATGTACCAGTCCAGGCCTCATGTGGGGGGAGTAGATAATGGACAGCAGGTTGTCCCTGCACCTACAATGATAGCATGATACAGGTATTCCCCGGTGTCAGTGACATCTGTCCATACAGTGCATGTGTTTAAGGCATGGTATGTCCTTTGTGTGTCACATTTGATGGCACCACAGGTGTAGCAGGTGTCCAGTGGGGATCATAGTGAAGGTGCACTGCCTGCATGTATGTGGCTATTGTACTGATGGACATGGTGCCATGCTCTCTGTAGTCCGCCACAATCAAACCATGGTTACTATCTGTGGGCAATATGCAGGGTGCTACCACCATAGTTGTTGTCACTTAGGCAAGTGCTTTTGTGAATGAGACATGGGTTGAGAGTGTTCTCTGGGTAATACAAGGGTTGCTAACTTTGTTTGCCAGGTCTTGGTGTCACATGTAGGGGTATGGATTGGCACCTCAGCCTCCTGGCTAATTCACATCTGTTATCCTTGTATGGTGGATATTGTGACATATAATAGGGTCACCATATAAGACATTTGCAAAACCCGCTCCACGATGAGTCCAATTGTTACACACTCATGGCCACCTCCACACAGAATAAAAATGACAAACACAGACACACACACACACACACACACACACACACACACACACACACACACACACACACCTGCCATGTCTGGGATTTGAAATCCTATCTAACTAGTTTATTACACTACAGCACTATGCAGTTATAGGACACTCCACGAAGATTACTGGTGTACTCCTTCCCCAAAGGTGTATTTCACAGTGAATGACATCGACAGCCTTGCCAAAGTAGGGCATTTGATCTGCAGCGAGTGTGACTAGCCTACGAAACATAAACAGGCATAGAAACATACACAAACATCCACACTTGCCATGTGTGGGAACAGAACCCCTACCAGAGTACTGTATCACACAACAGCATTACGCTGTTATACGACACGCCACTGTGATTTCTGGGCTACATTTTTCTCAAAGGTGTATTTCACAGTGAATGTCATCAGCAGCCTTGCCAAAGTAGGACATTTGAATTGTAGTGAGTGTGACTAGCCTAAAAAGCATTGTTCCCAACACAGACAGAGACAAACACACACACGTGCACACACACACACACACACACACACACACACACACACACACACACACACACACACACACACACACACACACACACACACACACACTTGCCATGTCTGGGATTAGAACTCCTACCTAACTAGTTTATCACACTACAGCAGTACACAGTTATAAGATGTGCCACAGAGATTACTGGGCTACACCTTTCCCAAAGGTGTATTTCACAGTGAATGAAATCAGCAGCCTTGCCAAAGTAGGACATTTGAATTGTGAGTGTGACTAGGGTACAAAGCATTGCTCCCTACACAGACAGACACACACACATACACACACACACACACACACACACACACACACACACACACACACACACACACACACACACTTGTGATGTCTGGGATTAGAACTCCTACCTAACTAGGTTATCACACTACAGCATTATGCAGTTATAGGACGCGCCACAGAGATTACTGGGTTAAACCATTTCCAAAGGTGTGTTTCACAGTGGATGACATCAGCAGCCTTGCCAAAGTAGGACATTTGAATTGTAGTGAGCATGACTAGCCTAAAAAGCATTGCTCCCTACACAGACACACACACACAAACACACACACACACACACACACACACACACACACACACACACACACACACATAGACACAAACACACACACACACACACACACACACACACACACACTCACAGACACACACACACACACGCACACACACAGTTACCATGTCTGAAATTAGAACTCCTACCTAACTAGTCCCCAATATGGACACAAAGGGAACAAGCCTGCTATCCACTGCTACTCACAACAGCAGTCCACATCCCAAAGATGCCTGGCCTGGCCATGGACACTTGCCATGTCTGGGATTAGAACTCCTACCTAACTAGTTTATTACACTACAGCATTACTCAGTATTAGGACACGTCACAGAGATTACTGGGCTACTCCATTCCCAAAGGTGTATTTCAAAGTGGATGACATCAGCAAGCTTGTCACAGTAGGGCTATGGGGAGGGCTATGTGTGTGCATGGACCATAACCATTCATCTAGAGGTTGACACACCACATGCAGGCACATACAGGGTTATATTCTGCAGGTACGTGTATACAGCTGCTAGATGACTACTGTCTTGTATAGTCATGTTGCACAGCTAGCACTTGTACCACATAGTCTGTAAGGCTGACGGATACCAGTGGCTAATTTCTACAATGAGCGATGTTTATACATTATGTGATTGTAGCCATTTTCTGTGTGCTGGGTGGGACAGGCCTCATGATGGATGGCTCTTTGTCACAGTCACTCTCTTCCACACATCTATGTATGTCTACCTTTGGCTTATTATAGTGTGTTGTCCTTAGGTATATGTCTGTATTCCTATCAACTGTGTGTGCAAAGCATGACTCATGCATACTAAGAGGTGTATGCACTAACATCTGCAACAGTCAGATATGCATGGTCCACTGTTGTTTGCAGACATGGGCGTCATTTGTTTAAGTGTGTCAGCATGCCCAATATGCCTTTCTGTATTGAATGTGTGGATCCATTCCAGGTCGTTTGTACTCCAGTGCAGACGTTTGCATTGTACACCTACAGGTAGCAAACTGTTTCTGCAGGGTATCTGTAGATCATTCAGCAATATGGGGATAAACTGTGCAAGGGATAGTGTGTACTGTAGGTGACTGTGTCTGTGCTTCTTCTGCTACATGGTATTGGCGTTAGTAGATATATTCAGACATGTGTACTGTTACACACTGTGATGTTTTATGTCCTCAAGTACTGTCAGGTGGACATTCTTGCTCACAGTGATGTCCTGGGGAACAAGGTTGAATGCAGCTGTGTCCGGTATTGTGGGCAAATGCCTACATATTCATGGTAAGTTATGCCATTCTGGAGGGGGAGCTGCAGACACTTGCTGCTGGGTCTGTGTAGCCAGTTCAGCACCTTGGAAAAGTGCTGGCAGAGGATCCCATACTTGTACATTCATCGACATGACAGTATGGCCTTAACTTGCTGTGGCAATACCTCACAGCTGTACAGATTCACACAGGTTACCCAGAAGCAGGTGCCATGAGTCAGGACATTACCCCTACTGTGGTGTATGGACAGGTTTGTAGCCACCCATTTCTGTGTTTGCAGCCAGGGATAGTGTGTGCACACAGCTGTGTGTTGGACCTTGCACATTCCATGCTGCCCATGTTCCCACCCCCCATTATTCTGTCATCTCCTATACAGTACGCATACAATCTCTGATACTTTTCCTAAGGTTATCACCTCATCACAGCTGTGTTTCAGTATTGGTCCACAGTTCATGCAGTGGGACATGATGGATATGTTACTGTGGTTTGCCCACATGGCCTTGCATATGGCTTATGTGGAGTGTGTTATGTTGTTATGTGGGTGTCCATGACATAACATGCATTAGCAGTACATGTGAGACACAGGCCTTTTGCAGAGGCCTGTAGGCCATTTTGTGGTGATGCGAGCCAGTTGTGGCAGGCAATTGCATTCTGTCAGCCCTACAGTCCCAGACTACCATACATTATATTCCCCTGGGGTGACAGAGTAGGTGTGCTAGGTGTTCATGTCAATACTTTCTATCAGTACTGATCAGGTGGTGTGGATGCTGGCAGGGTGCTACATACAGCTAGGGACACACCTACATGGGACACCTTCACTGCATGCTGCATTCTGTCGCAATTGCCAAATATAGGTGGGGGTCATATTGTACCCATTCCCCACAGCAGGGATACGACCAGAGAGGTACCTGTGGATGGTGTTTGAATGAGCTGTGTGCATGTGTGCTATGGAAACTACTTGCATCTGATGCACAGATATGCATGGGGCATTCCAGTTATGGTGGCATGTGCAGGTACAGCAGCTGTTTCCCAACACATCAGTCCTACCACCTTTGTGATCTGCAAGTGTTCGGGCAGACTACACCGGTATTCCCCACTACAGGCCCAGATAATGTGAAGCATACCTGAATGTACAATTCCACGGGTGTGTCCATTTCACAGTTACACATTATATACTGTATGTCTGGGGTACTTTCCCCTGTGTACTACTTATTTATCTAGCCCAACAGCCATGACATGTCAATCTTTCAGATGGTGACACATATTACCACCATACATTTACAATGGCTTACTGCTAGCATGTGTTATACTGATGGGAATTGCCTTTGGCACTGCAGCAGTGAGGACTTGGCCCTGTCATTGGCAGAAGTGGGCAATGGCCACCAGGTCATACCTCAACATGCATACATAGTGACCACTCTCACACAATATAACACACACACCAACCTGATACACACATACCTGCATATTGTATAAATGCTACAATCTATCCTGCTACCTTGGCCACCTCTGGGCATCCGTGCTCCACTGGTATTATACCTACACATACATGTTACTACATTTCTACATAGGATTAGGGGGGCACACCTGACTGTTACTACATGTCTACATAGGATATGGGGGTACACCTGACTGTTTCTATATTGCTACACAGGATTGGGGGGGGCACACTTGACTGTTACTACATTTCTACATCGGATTGGGGGGGCACACCTGACTGCTACAACATGTGTACATTGGATTGGGGGGCATACCAGACTGTTACTACATTTCTATATAGGATTGGGGGGCACACCTGACTATTACTATATGTCTAAGTAGGGTTGAGGGGGCACAACTGACTGTTACTACATTTGTACACAGGATGGGGGGGACACCTGACTGTTACTACATGTCTACGTAGGATGGGGGGGGCACACCTGACTGTTACTACATGTCTACATAGGATTGGGGGGGCACGCCTGACTGTTACTACATTTCTACACAGGACTGGGGGGGCACCTGACTGTTACTACATGTCTACATAGGCTATGGGGAGCACACCTGACAGTTTCTACATTTCTACACAGGATGGGCAGGGGCACACCTGACTATTACTACATGTCTACTTAGGATGGGGGGGCACAACTGACTGTTACTACTGTCTACATAGGCTATGGGGGGGAGCACCTCACTGTTTCTACATTGCGACACAGGATTGGAGGGCACACCTAACTGTCACTACATGTCTACATAGGATTGGGGGGCACACGTGACTGTTATTACATTTCTACATAGGACTGGGGGGGCACCTGACTGCTACTACATGTCTACATAGGCTATGGGGGGCACACCTGACTGTTTCTACATTGCTACACAGGATTGTGGGGGTGCACACCTGACACTTGTACACATTTGCTATGACTGTGCTGGTATGTCAGGTACTCCATTTCATTCTGTTTTCTAACCTATCATGCTGACTAGAGGCATGTCAGTGTACTACTTGTCCTACGTATTCGTTTCTGACTTCCTACCCTTCAGAACTAACATCCCGCTGCCTGAACTGATTTGGTCTATCTGCATAGGTCTGGGGGGGAGGCTACCCATAGGCATCATTCAGTGGCCTTAGCACAGCCTTTGTTTGTGTTTGTCTACACCTGTCCTGCTGGCTGTGACTGTTGTTGGGTTGTGAACCTCCCTGACTGGCATGTGTCTGTCATATGGATACACATGTGGCCCAGCATATTTCCTGCAGTGGGTTTTGTCAACATGTGTAGTACTGGCTACTATGGTGATACCCGTATTTGTTACAGATTTCATGCTGCCACTATAGGTGTCTACTATCTGCTGGCATCTTATTCAGCCACCCGATTCCCTTGCATGCTCCCATCCATACCATAGATACAAGTAACTACACATACTACTACAATCAGCAATCGGTAAGGGGAGTAACTTACCTTGTGGGTGTAGCAGTATTGAGGATGGTGCAAGGAGCTGCCTATGTCGGATGCACATAGTACACTCCCTATACATGGCTGAGCACAGGTAGTGTCATGTTTGGCATCCCTTTTACTGTATGTGCGAGTCAGAGATAGGTGTCATTCCCTGGGTCCCTACTGTGTCAGTGTATGTGCTACGCACTGCCATTTTATCAAGGCCATGGCATACTGGGCATGCCTCTATCTACCTACTGGGGCAGGCTCAGGTTGTTCCTCCTCTGAGTCACTCTGTGCCTGTACAGGCCTTGGCATTGGTGGGGGGGCTGTGTGGCCCTGGCCCGTGCTGTTCCTGCTGCAGTTGTTTCTATAGGATCATACTGTGTAGCATGGCACATACGATAACAATTTGGGTACATGTAGATGGTAAGTACTGCAAGGCTCCACTGGATGTGTCTAGGCACTGTAACTGTAACTTCAGCATCCCAAACACACGCTCTATTATGATTCTGGTTTGTTTGTGTGCCTCATTATGGTGTTCTTGTTCATGTGTGTGTGCATTTCTGATGGGTGTCATCAGCCATGGCTCCAGTGCGTAACCAGCATCCCCCACTAGGTGACCATAAGGGATGTCCCCAGTGGCAAATCTTTGGTATAGCTGCGTCACATGCCAGATGTGGGAATCATGATAGCTTCCAGAGCAGCCAACACACACATTCATTATAATGCCCTGGGCATCGCACATGACCTGGTAGTTGATGGAGGGGAAGCCCTTGTGGTTGATGTAGACCCTACCCCGCTTATCAGGTGGTGCTTTGATGTGTATGTGCGTGCAGTCTATAGCACCTACCACCTCAGGGTATTCTGCTATTTGGTGGAAGAGATGCATATTGCTGGCCAACACCTCACGGGCATTGAGGAAACATATGTGCTCACCGGCATGTGCTGACATGGTATCCAGGAACTGGTGGAATACTCTGGATGCTAATGCCTGTGAGATCCCCATGATATCCCCAGTTGTGCTTTGGGAGGTACCTGTGGCTAGTATTCCTAGGCCTACACATACTTTGGTATCCACTAGGAAGGGTTCCCCTCTGTTTGTTCTGTGTGTTAGGTGTGGCCGGCACAGCTAAACACTTTGCTGTAGGAGGTCCCTGTCCACCCTATAGCGCTCCACTATCTCCAGCTCATGTAGCCCCTGGTAGATTAACCTGGGTCTGTACACCCTTCTCCATCTCCTGATTGTGGGTTGGTTGACAGCATTCTCATCCTCACTACCCTCAGCCTCTTCCACATGTTGATGTCTGATAGCTGCTGCAGCCCCTATCATTCTGTTGTTTTTGTTTGTTAAAATTTCCCCGCTTGTACCCACTGGTGGTGTAGAGTATGTGGGAGAGGGAAAGGTGTTTGCATAGTTTATAGTAGTGTTCTGGGCTGGGCTGGTCTGCTGCCTGTGTAATTGGCTGATTCTGATACATTTCACCTGCCAGCTATGCTATTTCTCCTAGATTACCTTCCTACTGCTGTTTTCCCTTCCCATTGCCTTCCTGTTTAAGCCTGGGGGTGTGCCCCTCAAAGACAGTGCTCAAATTTGTCAGACCTGCTATTTCCTGGTTTACTTTTTTTTTCCTTTAAAAAGCGGTGCACGGCGCATACACCCACTTAGACAATGTACAGAGTGCTAGACAGCCCCAGACACATCCCCTTACTTAGCTCTGCTAAGCTAGTAGCAAACCCGAGCCACAGGGCTCCACTCCACTTACTGGACACACACCCCTATGATGTAAGCTAACTCCTAGGCTTGCACCAAGCTATTCCTGCTCTTACACTGTTGGGTGCTGACTAGCATGCAGGGGAAATCTGGGATTCAGTATAATTTCCCTCATTTGCATAGGATTGCCTGCTGATGCATAGTTACATGTCCCACACTGAGCCTCCCCCCTTAGCAACCACTATTCACTGACCATGTTGTCTTCTGCCTGCCTGCCTTATAGCTGGACATTGGCATGCTTTCTACATGATATCCACCATTTATTTGGAGCTGTCATGGCTCCGTTTTGTAATTTGCAGAAATGTACTCCATTACTGGCGGAGTACATTGCTGCAGATTACACTAGTCCTGAACGGCCAGTTTCCATCTTCTTGGATTGCAAATTCACCTCATTTGCATGGATTTCTCCTGCAAATGGGATAATTTTCATACGGAGGCTGAGTCCATGCAGGACTAGTGCAGGAGCGCTCATGCACATCCCTACAGGTTATTCCTGGATTGCACGGCAGACATATTGCCTGCTGGAGCTCCTGCACTAGTCCTGCATGCCGTGCAGGGCTTGGAGAATCCAGGGTTTATTTTACATGCTTATGGGAATTGCAATACAAGCAAATTAGTTTATAGGGCCAAATGCATATTGTGTGAGTGTTATTATGTAGGAATGACGAACAGAAAATTCAAGGAACGTATAGCTGGTCATCTTAGTGAAATTAAACATAAAGTCATCACTAACACACTTAGTAAGCATATATTAGAAAAAGGTGAGGAACAAAGTTTTAAATTTATGATTATAAAAGTAATTTATAAGCCCTTGAGGGGAGGGGATACGAACCCTTTAACAGAAAATGAAGAGATGAAGTGGATATTACATATGAGAGCCCACATAACCGGACTCAATAATTATTTTACTTTAAAACCCCACTTGAAAGTGTTACAGCAGAAGGCTTAAATGACTGTCATGTGACTTTAAGTAAATAAGTTGTGTGTGTTTTAATTGATTTGTTTTAGCCTGAGGAAGCCTTGATGGTGAAAGTTTTGACTTTGTGTCAGAAGTTTTAACTTGCGATTTTAATAAAAGTCTCTGAGTGTTTCCAGCGCCTCTTTTCCTGGACTTCGTTTACTCTACATAAATTGGCATGTTTTATTAGATCTTCACATTTCCCTTTAGCTCAACAGATTTTAGGATGTTAAATATGATATTGTTACTAGCTAAAAAATGTACCACAATACATGTCCCATATGTGGGAACCTTATAATGTTGCTGGATGAAACAATCTTGTCTTAAACAGCTTTGAAGAAAATCAATCTTTCCTTGCCACTTAGTCAAAAATGGATAAGCTGGAAAGAAAAGTTCATACAATAACAATACAATATGTTTTACACCTCAGAAAATTAAATATATGGAAAAAAAGAGTGAATCTAAAGAAAGTATAATCATATTACTTTGTCAACAAACATGTTATGTGACTACTGAAACTGTACTACATGTAAACTGTGCTAATATGTTACATATTGAGTGTTGTACTGTATAAAGTTTGTAATGTTTGTTAATAAAGAGATGTTTTGCAAAAAAAAAAACCGGCAAAAGTGCCAATCAGTTCTGTAATGAAACTAGTTGGAATGTATACTCTGAACAGCAATCTACTGCATGAGACTAAAATTTAATTATGTATGTGACAACAGTTTTATCAAATAGTCAGAGATCTGAAAATGCGACTGGAAAATTATAGTAGTATTTCCATTAAAGATTTAAGAGACATGTTGAGGGTCAGTGTTGTAATAAGATTAAGAAAGTGGCAAGAAAACTGTAGTAAATCAGCAGACTTTCATGCATGCTACAAATTTTTTTTTTTGTTGTGTCTTTCGGTTTTTCCCGGTTAGGGGTCGCCACAGCGGAACTCCGGTCCGCTAATGATTGGCAATAGATTTTTACATGCTGAGCTGCCAGCCCTGACGCACAACCTTCAATGAAGGTATGCCCATTCACGCATGTCTCCACAGAGAAGACGCTTTAACTGAGAATCAAACAGGACAACGTCTTACTGTGAGGCGACAACGCTACCGCAGCACCACCACTGCAGTTATGCATGCTACAAAAATAAATAAATACAATATTATTTATATAAGAACTGCTGAGAGTAATAAGAAAAATAAGCAGCACTGTGTTTAAAACAGGATTAGTTGTGAAAACAATCAGCTCGTCATCAGCCTGTTTACCAAGTTAGAAAATTAAGTGCTCCTTCTCGGAGAATTGACTTCTAGAGTCTGACTAGGAAAGGTTATTGCTGTCGCTTTTATTATGCAATGAAAATGTATTTTGCAAGCAGAAATGTTAACACCACTCCACCACTGAAATACTATTTCATTTAACCTACCACTGACGCAGAACATAAAAACATATAACAGACAACATTTTAGAGTTTGATTAAGGGATGCATGACTCTGTGTTCTTCACTATTCCCTACCTCCTTTGTGCCCTGGCAGTTAACCCAAACCACTAAATTCCCACTCAGAAAAAAATGTATTTAAAATATACAGACATCATTGTTTAAAAAGTATAAACCATGGCCAGTAAAGTACAAATGTTGATCTTAATAAACTGTTAAATTGTATGGTGTGATTATTTAGTTAGGGCATAATCAGATAACCAACTTATGGTTTTAATTATAACAGCTTGCAATAGTAATGACTGATTCATCCACAATAAATTACAAAATGATATGGCTAACAAAATCACATGCTTTTAAAAAGAAACCTAAAGGATTCTTAAAAAATCCTAGAGATATATGTGAATGTACCACTTTTGGTGAGCTGTTCCTTTTTTTTTTACTATTAATTGAGTGACTTATATTTGCAAACAGCTGTGCGCACTTTTTTTCATAATTCACAAATTATGTCGGCATTATTACTGTAATACATGCTGCTTACTTCAATATTTTGACATTAAGAGTTTATTTAAAGGCTGATTGCCACAAAATGAAGTAAGTGGGGAGTTAGAAAGAATAGCATAAAAATAGTGAAAAAAATGGATGTGATGGGAGTGAGAATTAGGGAGAGGAAAAGGTTTATCAGTACATGGGAGATGATGGTAGAGTGAAAGTAAGGATGGAAGGTAGATTTTGCTGCAATATAGGAGTAGTAGAATAGGGAAGACTACACCAGAATGGCTATTATAAAATTGACAGAAAAGGGGGGCTACAATTAGGGGGGTTTTGACCTGGGCTGATACAGAAACAAAGCTGCTTGTTTGTTAGGTGTAGCTGTAGAAAGACATGACATTCTATGCAGATATAACAGATTACACTTAAGCATGCCATAGTTTGGTAATACTATATGCATATAAGCAGTCATCGAGATTGATAAATGGTTTTGCTAGGCTGAGACTAGGTCTTACCTATTTATGGACAATGGCAGTTTTTATACAGAGAAGTTGCTTTGTATACTTGCAAATTACAAAAAAGAACAGGTGAATCAGTTCAGCCATTGCACAAACATCATGATTTATACTGCACATGTGCGAACAGCCAGTTGCTCAAATAAGAACATACAGATGCTCACTCTGAAATTCAAGCACTTTACTTCTTTTAGTTTTTTTTTTTTTTTAGTTATGATGGCAGGGACATTCAGTACACAGGCTAATTAAAATTAATTAGCAGTGCTGAAAATAACAAAAGCTTTTAAAACGAAATTATTTCACTTTAAACAGAAGATGTGCTCAACAGTATGTTAGGTGACTGGCAATGGGCCCACTGGAGCCATGGCCAACTGATGGCCCTCTGATTCGCTCCTATTATAATCTGCCAGTGTACTCAATACCTGAATATCTTCAATATACAGCTTTCTGAAGTAGTTCTGAAAACAGCCCTTTTAAACATTAGTGCACCACAGGTAAGGTTCAGTAGACTTGCACAAAATATCCTAAATAGGGTGTGTCTGGAGCATTTGATTTAACAACAAAAGGAACCTTATGGAAAAAAAATAGCACTGGGGATTCAGAAAGGCTTACCATGATGTGGAAGTCTTAACTTGGGAGGATTGTACATTGTGATAAGCCCGAGAGACTCAGAGTCCTCCCTTCACCTTTAGTTTTCTGTTTGCAATGACTGCAGCAAGGAGATCAGTCACACTGGTAAAGCTACATAAAAATGTGTCAGTCCGAGGGAGCATATAACGTAAACTAGACATAATCTCCCCTGGAAAAGGAACATTCTCTGCTAGGAGGAAAAAATGAGTGCTGTCTTTTGGCAGTGTTCACTCATTCACTCCAGTAGAAAGAGTTATGGCTTATACTGTTACTGCAGGCAGACACTGTGGAGCTGTGTGTGTGTGTGTGTGTGTGTGTGTGTGTGTGTGTGTGTGTGTGTGTGTGTGTGTGTGTGTGTGTGTGTGAGTGTGTGTATTTGTCTAGGTGGTTGCCCTGTGGGAGGTGTGTGTTAAAGTATCCATGCACGAGTGTGAGTATTAATGCACGAGTGTGAGTATTACTGAGTTTGCAAGGGTTTGTTTGTGGCTGCCTGGATGTGTGAAAATGTCTGTGAGTATGTGTATCAGTGTGTGTGTGTGTGTGTGTGTGTGTGTGTGTGTGTGTGTGTGTGTGTGTACGTGTGTATGTATGTTTGTATGTGTGTGTGCCTGCATGGTGGTGTAGTACCCATGATCCCATGCTACCATCATGTGTGGACTGGTGGAGAGAACACTGATGTGGTCAGGTCTGACAATGCAGTGCTCAGGTTCAGAGACATGTTAATTTGATAATAAACCACACATTAGGTGTTTTAATGCACAGCTTTACTTTGTCTTTGAATCTGAGGTTTTCACTGCTCTACTGGCTGACCAACCTGAGTTATCCAATTATCACTGGCAGCGATCATTTCTCTGAATCCCTAAGAGTGTGTATACCATCTCGAAATGTACTATTGTATGACAGAAACTATAAAATGAGGTAGTGTAAATGAATGTTTGATGTTTGATGTTTGTTCATGTTCTGTTCAAATATATTTCCATTTATGAATATTTTGTTTGTGTGTGAGTATCTGTATGTGTGTGTGTGTGTGTGTGTGTGTGTGTGTGTGTGTGTGTTTTATATATATATATATATATATATATATATATATATATATATATATATATTGGTCTATTGCTTTTCATTGAATACCACATATTCGAAAAAGAGCAGTACACCGCTCAGTTATGCGAAAGTGTACTTATTCAAAAGTGCACTTTTGCGAACTCAGCTTCTACGAACGGATCGCACTACAGTGGAGGACAGCAGGAAAACATGCTATGTCCTCCACTGTGGTGCGGTAGTTACAAACCTTAGGGTTAGGGCGCAGGTCATGGTAAGGGGATAGCCCTACTAGCTGTCCCCTTACCATGACCCATGCCCTAATCCTAAGGTCCATAACTACTGCACTAAAATCAATAGTAGCTCATTCGCTGAAGTGAGTTTCGCGAAAGTGCACTTTTGATTAAGTGCACTTTCGCGTAAGCCAGGGTCTACTGTGTGAGTTTGAAGAAGTGTATTTTCAAACTTATACAGTAGACCCATATATATATATATATATATATATATATATATATATATATATATATATATATACATATGAGGGTCTCATCAAACATCGAACACTCACAATAGCAACCAATGAAAGAACAATAATTTTAAATCAATTCTAACATAATAAAAATAAAAAGCTATCCATAACCCTTTTTCCCATTTTTGCACTTGGGATCGGGGTGTCCCTTCAAAAGTAACAATCATCTAGAGCCAATGTCTACTCCACTGGGTGGCTAACCCTGCCGCCATGCACTCGCATGCACACTCACTCCTAATGTCAATTTACAGTGTCCAGTACACAAACTGCATGTCTTTGGAATGTGGGAGGAAACTGGAGCACCCAGAGAAAACCCACACAAACAAAGGGAGGGCATGCGTCTATGCACAGAAGACACCCCAGCCTAGACTCAAACCAGAGAACACATTGCTGTGCAGTAACAATGCTCTCCACTGTGGCCCTGTTCAAAAGCACCAATATTAAAACTATTTTTTTCAGGAGGGCAATCCCCTTGCATCCCCCACACTCCCTGCTATTGATATAAACCAACTCTGAGCTCGCACAACAGTGGGGTAAGGGCAAATTTCCTTACCCCACAGCATTACAGTTCCATACAAAATGTGACCATCAAAAACTCCACTGAAAACAATGTTCACTCATATGAGTATTTGTTGTTATTAACCTGAAAATACTTTCACTCATTAGTGTTCATTAATTGTAGACTGTCACCATATACATATACATATTACAAATATGTTATAAAGTGTGTGTGTGTGTGTGTGTGTGTGTGTGTGTGTGTGTGTGTGTGTGTGTGTGTGTGTGCGCGCACAAGTGTGTGTGTTTGTGTTAATTTCATAGTGAAAATCAGGAGTAAAACAACCTTGGAATCTAGCCACCCGACAGTATAAACCTTGGCTGTAGATGATTGTCACTGTTGAAGTGATATCCTGACCCCATGTGCAAAAATGGAGGAAAAAAGGGGTTGTGGATGGATGGATGGATGTGTGACAAAGCTGAGTCCTTTCATTCTGTCCAAGCTGTAACTTTGTGCCCCCCAGGCATCCATATGTCCCAAGTATAAATCCCTGACTATACAGCTGAATCATCATTTCCCTTTTTGAAGAATATTTTGTTCATTATTGAGAGAAACTTGTAGTTATCCAGCAGTTCATTTTAATAGATAAGGGAAAAAGTGAAAAAAACCCCACAAAAGACAAGGATATAGTATGCTTTAATGCTCTCATACAGTAGTGCAGCTCAGGTGGGGGAAAGGGGCAAATGCCATATGCTCTATGATATGCCCTTGATCAGCCATCTAAGACTGACCCTGATTGCTTTTTTGTGCATCCCAGTTTTTAAAAGGCAGAACTGCATTTGTGGTAAATCTTGAGTGCTGTAGGACTCCCTCTGTGGTATAAACTACTTGCTACATTATTTATGTATAAAAGAAACTAAAGATTAGTTTCTCTGCTTTTGTAATTAAATTCTGACCACTGTAGCATTCCATGCAGGCTATAACTGTAGCCACTGATTGATAGTTTTAAAGAAAATCATTTTTTCTTTTAGAAACACATGAACACTGCAACACTCCGAGCTTGGTATAAACTGCAGCAACTTTGCTACAGTTTAAAACAATAAAAAGGACCCCCGCCCTAGTACTAGATCACAGAATGTTTTTTTTTTTTTTTGCTCTTCACTTGAAGAGCTGAGGGGGCAGGGCAAAAGTTTGTGGGAGCTGGCAGAGGATGCTAGTTAAACCATGTATGCCTATGCATACACTCATGTAGAAAGGAACAAAACACACTAGGACAGAAAGCATAATTTCTGTCCCATTGCAAAAGTGTAATTTTGAAAACAAATTCAGTGAGAAAAAGTTATGAGAATCTGTGTACATCTTCAATTCTGTTTATTGGTAAAATGCATGACTCTCAGTAAAAAAGAATACCTAACCCATTCCCAATAAACAAACAAGTAAGTAAAATTCTAGAAAATAACTTTAATCTCGAGTGATAAAACTAAGGGAACTAATAACAGACCTGTACTAATTAAAACAAATCTTCCAACCAGTAAAAAAGCGCTCTCATAGCTCATTTGTCTTAGCAGGAAATCTTTGCAGAACAGTGGATAAAATGAATCAGTTGATTAGTGAAGGCAACCTTACAGTGCAGTTACTGGAAACAACAGGGACTGCCAAGTTAATAAGATGTTAGTTGCCGAAATGTCCACACATACAAGCTAATCCTCAAATGATTAAAATTTAATTTGGTGACAATTCACTCAAAATGCAACAGCATTCACTATTTGAGCAACCATTCATACTCCAAAAAGAAATATTAGGATATATGGATGTATATAAGCAAGACAAACTGATGCTGTAGAAACAAATCAACATAAGAAACGTAGCCGCTATCAAGCAGATTGCATATTATAAGAAATAATCTATGTGGAAGAAATAGCAAAATATGTATGTCAGTAGCAGTCAAGGTAAGTAACAGTTTTGCTCGGATAATAAAAATACTACTCCAGTTAACAAGTTCAAATAAATAAGTAAATATACAATGATCATGTGTTAAAGGCATGCTTTGCTGGAATACAGGTAAGTAGTGCTGGCGACTCACACACACACACACACACACACACACACACACACACACACACACACACACACACACACACACACACACACTTCTCTTACGCTGTTGTTGCAGTGTTAAACATCACAATAACACAGTGCCATATTAATCAACAGTGCAAGTAGCACAAAAGGTAATTAATAATCTAAGGTGGGGGGTTGATTGTGTGATATTTTTCCACAGGTGCTTAAATTAGATCACATGGTCAAGTGACCCAACAAAAGCACATGTGAATAAACATTACACAAATCCCATTCTATGTTGATTATTGATATTAAACCTGGCAGAAATCATTTGCTTCATTCAGAATATGTTATTTTTTGGTAGTCTGAGACAGTGTAAAATAGGTCACTGAGATTCTTTAAGAACTAATACAGTGTAATGCTTTTAAGTTTCATTTAATTATAACAATATTTTTGAATAATAGCTGGTTTTAACAGTAGATCAGAAGGAAATATGAATGTGATATGCATTCACTTATATTACTGAATTGAGACTGCATTAGTCTGAGAACAGGACTGTTCATTTACTGTAGGGTGTTTTTGGCACTTTATTTCTTAAATCAGCGTTCTTGTTGTTATTGTTAGTTTACAGGAGAGAGAACTCTAATTCATTTTGCAAGGTCATATTTAGGGTTTATCTTGTGCATGTATGTTGCCATTCTAATGGCATCTTTTATGTGGTACCTGTTCATGTGTTAGCTTGATATACATGTATATGAATACCTGCTGACTACCAGAAGGTTTCTAATGCAGTAATATGCTAGCTGCAGAAAACAAAAGCAGCAGTTATAATCTTTATTGTAAATGCAAGCCAATAGCAGGATAATGAAGTAACTGATGAAAGCACTCATTTTAAAACAAGATACTTACAGAGTACGGGAAATTGTCATTAAACAAGATGAAACTCCTAAACTTTGCCAAGAGATTCCAGTAAACAGTGATTTTTAAGTTATATGAGATAAGAGATGCAACTAACATAAATCAGATGTGATTGCCTGCTTATCAGAAGTTCACAGTTTCTGGCAACAGGCAGTGGTGCACTGAAATGAAACAATATCATCTACAAACTGGCAGGAGTAGGTAGTGGGTACTGAAGGCCATGATGAAATTATTCTTTAATGCTTGTAAATGCTACTACAAAACACATGGCTTCATATACAGTAGTAGTTTATCCATCCACTGCAGAAAGTGAACTTCACGTTACGTAGTACTTTGAGTATTAATTGCTAATTTTGGTACAAAGCAGCATGGAATCTCTTACAGTTTTTTCTGTATCATAAAAATGCATTGTCAGTTTTTATTCTGGGGGTATTATTGGATGCCTCATTAACAGTTATGCTTATTTTTATTTATTAACTTATTTATTTGACATTTGTTTATTGGAGTAATCCAAATGGGCTGCTGCCCATCTTTAGTAGAGGCCCGGGGATGAAAGCTCGAGATAAGAGATAATATTGTATATGATCACATAACAAAATGCAGGTTCTTATAATATAAACAACAGAAAATTGTTTACAAAACAGTACAAGATAAGAAACAGTTGAAATCATACAACAATAAGTATGAAAGACACATACTTTATATACTTAAAGTAACAAAACAGCACAGAACAAGAAAGTCCATTTTTTTCTTGTGTGCTTGACTGGTTGAGTCTCATACCTAAGGAGTATTGCAGAGGCTTATGATCAGATCTCCGATCATAACAAACTTATTATGTGTTCAAGATATGGATGCCAAAGAATTCACCTTGAAAGCAAAGCAAAGCATCAGGGTTGAATCTGGGTATTCATGTTGAGAACACATAATAAAAGGCTAGGATCAGTGACCTGACCATAATTCATTGTAGTACATGGAAATTCATCTGCTCCATG
>NC_056732.1:985159025-985166525 GCF_019279795.1 Protopterus annectens | reverse complement strand
GAGTTTTTAACTCCAGAAAGGGTATGGGTAAATTAAATTCTACATTTTTATATGTTCATTGTTCACTACAAACTTTTTTGATATTCACTTTGTCTTTATATTTAAAAAAATACTACTTAATGGACATCATTTAAATTACTTTTTCCTACTAATTGTTTAGTACTTGATGGAATTCCTCATATGATATTCCCACAAAAAAGATTAATGGTTAACGTATATCTAACCCATAGGAATAATCTTATATGTTTCTTTTAAAGGGTATCTCAATCAATATTAATGGATTAAATAACCCTTGCAAGAGGGGAAGCTTGTATACGTAACTATCTTAAACTACATAAGTCACATCTAATTTTTCTGCAAGAAACACATTTAATAACAGAAGATATAACCAAACTTAATATCACGTCATATACTGTGATATCAAGCTCAGAACATTCTCAAAAGAAAAGAGGTGTGGCTATACTATGGAACAATACAATACCTCTCCCTAAGATAATAGAGATCGATAAAGATGTTAAAGGAATGTTTTGCTCTGTCACAATTAAATTAAACAAAAAAAAAATATGTACACTTATAAATATTTATTGGCTACCAAGAATTGGGATGAATACAATTAAATAACATTTAAACCCGATTGTCCATTTATCTAAAGGAAACATTATACTAGCAGGGGATTTTAACTGTATATTAAATGATAAAGACACCAATACTAAGGGTAAAAGGAGGATTACAGCATCTGCTAAACTGTTAAAATATTTTATTGACATATCTTCTGAAAGATAATGATTTTGCTGACTGAAATTCATTATTTTTTACCTTCTATTCTCATAGACATAATACCCACTCTAGAATAGACAGCGTTTTTATTTCTAAATAACTGACTAATAACTTATCTAAAACAAAGGTCATCTCTTGTCCCTTATCAGTGCACAACTCTATAACCTTTGAATTATTAATTAACACAACTCATAATATTCAAATTAAGAGAATCCCTGCATATATTACAAAACTTAAAGACTTTAAGGATTTTCTTTCATCAGAAATTCAAATTTGTATTACTTTAAATGCTGCAAATGACATTTTTTGAAATATATAAATATATATATATATATATATATATATATATATATATATATATATATATATATATATTCTTTATATAGGGTGCTTTAAAAGCTTATTTATATGGGGAAGTTATCACCTGGTACAATAAGAAAAAGAAACTCTGGGATAAAGTATTACAAGACATACAATTTAAATTAGATAACTTAAAACTTAACAATAGAGGAGATAAGGATAAAAATGAAAAAGAAAAAGAAATTATCTCATTAAATAATAAATACTTGGAGATTTTAAATCATAAAACTATGATAAAGTTAGAGAGATTTAAATTTATAAACTTCTCTAACAATCTTAGATATCTTACTATATTAGCCAATAAAACCAAAAGACTTAATAAGCTTAATCGTGTTAATGAAATTTTTTCTCCTAAAAAAAGATGGTATCTGACCGGCAAATTATTATGATAGAATTTAGACATTTGTTTCTCAATATTAATCAGAAGGGTCTATATTATATGAACGATTGTTCAAAATTTTGAACGCTCTAAAGGGTGAAAATGCCGGACCTCGAAGTACTTCTTGTGGGATCGCAGTACAGTGAAGATCGGAATATTTGTCCTTTCCTCACTGTAGTGTGATCTTGGAGTTGGTATATATATTTAGCGGGGGGGTGGCACAGCCCCCCACAACAGTGAGTTGAATATTCATTCATATACTACAGACCCAATCAGAACTCTAGGATCACAGATACAAAACAAGAGATCAATGCTTTCATCACTAAATACACCAAAAATAGATTATAAGAAGAACAATCTACCATTATGGATAAACTTATATCTTTTATTGCTCCAAACAACCAAATTAGTAAACTAAAACAAGACAAAGCACCTGGTAATGATGGTATTATTCAGGAAATTTAAAATATTGCCCAAAACAGCATTAAACTTACTTCATAAAGTTTTTATTATTTCTCAAAATAATATTACTACTCCACCTTCTTGGAAATATACTTTTATATCTCCTACAGTGAAATCTAATAAAGATCCTACAAAATGTTCTTCATACAGGCCAATTTCTTTACTAAACATTGATTATAAAATGTTTATGTCCATATATGCAGATAGGTTAAAAACTTTTCTTCCAACTCTAGTAGATGCTGACCAGACAGGTTTTATTGTAAACAGAAATACATATGATAGTAAAAAAAGAACTATTACTTTGACTGAATCTGCAAAAAAACCTAAACAAAAGCTTAGCATTAGTAAGTCTTAATATAAACTGTGCCTTTGATTCAGTTAATTGGGACTATCTATTCATATTAATGGAAGAGTTAAATCTCTTGAATAACTTCATAAATCTCATTACACACGTATATAATGGTAGCCAAGCTTATATTAAAATTGGTACTAATATATCGCAAAAAATACCAATAACCAATGGAAGTAAACAAGGCTGTCCCTTATCCCGGGTCTATATTACCACATCGAAAAACCCTATGTGCGAATACCGAAACATCAACCCCTATACAGCGAAGCGTGAAAATCCTGAACACACTAAACCGTGAAAAAAAAAAATCAAACTGTCACAGTCAGCCAACCCCACCACCCGCTATATTTTACCTACCCAAACAAAATAAATAAACCACATACATACACTCACCAAACCCTACTTCTAACTTAAACTAAAGCACCAAAACCCTACCTCCAACACTACACTAAACCCCACAAACACAACTATCTACACACTCTCCTTAGCCCCTCCCTAACCCTAAGGTCCATAACTACCGCACACATCCCCTACAGACATACACCTAAACAAAATAAATAATACACATACATACACTTAAAAAAACCTTACACCTAACACTACACTAACTCTTACATACATTACCTATCTATGCACTTACCTTAACCCATATCCTAACACTAAAGTCCTATGTATCGCACACTTTCCTTACGGAGCTATACCGCAGATGGGCCAACCAAAACAAATCGACATTTTGAAATTCATGGTTTTGAATGTTTGGGGTTTACGTACTTCACGCAATACAGTTTGACGTCTTCATATTCGCCTAAAGGGATCTTCGATCATGTAAGAGGAATCCCCTTATCCCCACTTCTCTTTACATTAATAATGGAACCTTGGGCTAATTTACTTAGAATGGATAGAGAAATTGAAGGTTTTGAGTTAACTTCTAATGAGTCTTCTAGAATACAAATGTTCACAGATGTTATACTTATAACTTTAGGGGGAAATAATATATTTATTTTAAGACTTTTTAATGTTATGGAATTTTGTTTTAAAAAGTCTGGATTAACTTTCAACAATAATAAAACAAAAATTCTCCCTATTTATCCAACAAGATATGAAATAGATTACAAATACATAAAATATTTAGCACAGGATGATCAAATAATATATTTGGGAATAATAATAACCACTAATATCAAAGATATTATTCAAAGATATTATAATAATAGCTTGGCTACATTAGAAGATCGTACAAGTAAATGGAAAAAGCTCCCTTTTACTATGAAAGAAAAACTTTCAATTATAAAAATGAGTTTACTTCCTAAAATACTATATATTATACAGTCAATATCTGTACATCCCCCAAAGGCAATAATAAAAAAAATTCAACTCAGTGATTCAAAAATTCTTATGGTTTCCAAATAAACCTAGAATAGCATTATCTTATCATATGAGAGATTGGGCTAATTGAGGTATAGGTTTGACCAATTTGGAACTGTATTCAACTTCATCTGTGATTAAATCTCTAACTCTTCTTATAGATATAGAATACATGGCAAAATGGAAAAAAAATCTAGAAATATTATCTTGTGACTCATATAACTTCCCTAATTGCCAAAAAATATCTATAGTGAATAATTAATTTGTTTGGTTATTAAAAGATAATTTTTCTTTGTATACTCCTCTTGTGCATAAATCCAACTATATGCAACTTCTCTTAAAAACATTTAGAAATTATATATATAAATCCAAGTATATAAGGCTTATTTTTTTCTCATTTTTGCCAAAGATTTTACTCAAGGAGTTATTTTCTCTTCTGATTATTCAGAAATGTCACTCTTTAAAGAAAAAAAAAGGGCGTCCACGGTGGTGCAGTGGTTAGCATTGCCGCCTCACAGCAAGAGGGTCTCCGGTTCGATCCTCGGCTGGGGTGCCTTCTGTGCGGAGTCTGCATGTCCTCCCTGTGGTCGCGTGGGTTTCCTCCGGGTGCTCCGGTTTCCTCCCACATCCCAAAGACATGCTGCAGGTGGATTGGATACTCTAAATTGGCCCTAGGTGTGCGTGTGAGTGTGCCTTCTGTGGAAGGTTGGGCGCCGGGCTGGCAACTCGACACTGTAAAACTCCACTGCCATTCAATGTGCGGACAAGGTGATCCGCTGTGGCGACCCCTAACCGGGAAAAGCCGAAAGAAGAAGAAGAAGTCACTCTTTAAAGAAAATAATTGAATACACTGGTCTCAGATGATGGTAACAGATGAATTGAAATCACTTGACTATTTGACAGCTGAATTTGGAATAAATACACACTTATGGTTAGATATACATGCATGTAGACAATATCTTTTAAATAAACTTGATCTAATGTCTTCTACAATAAAAAAGTCAATATCTAAACTTACGCATTATTTGATATCCTCAGTTCCTAAACTTATACATTATTTGATATTATCCACACAACATAAAGCTCCTATTAAAAATAAACTGTCATACATATATAAAGTAACTAGAAATGATTCAGATACCTATCATGAGAGCTATTGAAATTATTTTTTTTACTATCAATAACTATCTTTCTAATGATCAAGACAAGCAAATTATATTAGAATCAGATAATATGACCACTTCAATTAAATGGAGACTTTTTACATGGAAATATATGCATAGATCCATTTTAACTCCTTATAGTATAAGTAAATTTAACAACAAGAATAGTATATGTTGGAGATGTAAAAATGAAATGAAAGCTGATCGGTCAAACATGTTTTCTGATTGCGCAGCCTTAAAGAAGTACTGGGAAGATATCAATATCTTTTTACAAGCTTTATTTTCAGATAACTTTACACTTTCTAAATATATGGTTCTGTTTAACACACCAATACCTGAATGTATTAGAAACATTAAATATCCTATAATCTGGTCTATATTGGCTGCTGCCAGGAAAATTATAAAAAGAAACTGGAAATCTGTTACTTCTCCCTCTTTCCATGAATTTAAAAATCTTTTTATTGAAGTTTGCCATTTGGAACTGTTGACCATTAAAGCAAGATCTATCAGGAATACATCTTATAATATGTGAAATAAGTTACATGATTTACTAGGAAAATAATCTAACCATCCAGAAATTTACTATCAGTTATATGATGTCCATTTGTGAACATCTTTGTAAATAATTTAGTTATGTTTGTTTAATATAATTTGTTTTTAAATCATTCAAATTAAAATATTTATGAATATTTATTCAATAAAGCTGTTTAAAAAAGAATTCTGGACAAATCCAAAAATAATGGAGTGCTCTTACTCACTTGAAACATTAACAGAACAACAGGTTCTGTAGTATTATGCATTTTCTGAACTATAATAAGTATGAAATTCTAATATCTGGCATTATTGACTGCCTGTAATCCTCAATGATTTATAAGAAAATCAAAACATTTACAAGAGGCAGAGTAAAAGTGTGAGACAAACTCGGGGACAGTTCAAGGGCATGAACAACAGTTAGTCCCTAGAATGAGACCCAAGCATAACAACACTTAGGGTTGGTTGTGCTTAACGATTGTTAAGCACTGCCTTACATGCTGAGCAGTGCTTAATAATCGCGATTGTTAAGCACACCCTAAGTGTTGTTATGACTGGGTCTTGCACTAGGGAAGGTGTTAACAAGTTTAGCATTTTCCTGATATTAGAGAGTAATCTTGGTGCTCCATGGACTATAAAAAATTTTGTCACAGTGAGGCTGGTTGCTGATTAGCTGAATGACAATACTTGTGGTATAATTTGGGTTATCACCTGTCCCTCTACCCACAGGACAGTCCTGATTTGGGTACTTGTGTCTGGAAAAAGGAAACACAACAAATGTACTGATATTTTAGGAGAAAAATACTTTCTAACTTTCCTCTAAATATTGCAGAAAAAAGCATCATACTATTTTTGAAGCAGCTTAATATGATATAAAATAACACAAATAACTGACTTCCTACAACAGTGAGACATTATTTTGATGATAAAGTGAAACCATGTCTTTTGCATTGGTTGATGGGCATGTCATGTAATGCAAAATGTTACACTTTGGTAAGAAATGTCACACTTTGAGCATATGAAATGGTGGCAGCCCAAACTGTAACACCTTTCTGTTATGCATTAACACTTTAATAAGACAGCAACTGTTAGAAGTGAACCATAGTCATGACAGAAATCTAAAAGCAGGACATCAGTGCTCCATGACAATGAGCAGTAAAGCAGACATAGGCCTGGAACAGTAAATAAGAAAAAAATAATATTCAAACCTTAAACACTCTGAACCACTACAATTATGCTGTGAAACAAACACACTCCTAGAACCCATATAAAACAACAGTTTATACTGGTAACACCTGTCTTTTTCGACCAGTTAGAGGAATGGGAGAATGCATTTCCTGCCTGGTGGAAATTAAAATGAGAGCAGAAATGTTTACAAAGTAAAGCAGTTTGTGATCCCAAATCCCATCCCTATTGGTGTAGAAGGAAATAGAGCTGACCTCACCCCAGACAACTCATGTTCAACTAACAGCATGGGCACTGGAAGAACAGTGCAGGGGAGGATGGGGTAACATCTCAATGCTATCTCACCCCCTCAAGAGGGAGGGGGAGGGGTGGCACTGCTCACTACACAGGTGACACTAGCAGGAGTGGAGATTTTACCACTAACAGCAATGAGCATATGTTGCTCCGTGATGCCCTCCAAATAAAACAGAAGAGTTGTTATGTGCAGCAGCAACATGCAAGTACCACTTGAATGGTAGAATGGGAGAAGCAGACAGGATACTTTGCAGGGTTTACAGACTGGATACCTTACTAGTGTCTAACTCTCACCCCCAAAGGGGAAGGAACAGGCTGATTAAGCTAAGACGTCATGGAGCGGATGGATTGCATGGGTCCCATCCTGAATGATAAAGTCTGTTTCCTGCCCAAAGGAGGGAATGAATGAACCAGTGAAGTAGAAGAACTATGAGAAACTGGTCCAGTCCAGGGGGCATTTCCAAAAAAATGCAGCATGTGCTATGTCAGGGACCTCTGTTACTAACTTTCCTTAATTAGAATTATCAGTAATTTGTGGAGATGTTCTAGTATTTTATTCTGCGTTTGAGTCTCTTAGCCATGGTAATTATGTGCTGCAGTTAATGTATTCTCAGGATGAGTCATCTGTAGTGGGT